>NW_028301565.1:9752500-9912500 GCF_042242905.1 Orbicella faveolata
GTTATACCATCAGGCTGTTATTTCCGAAGGGTCATCACATCTGACCTTGTTTTAGACTTGCAAACTTTGCTGAAATGACTACGTTTATTGCAGTTGAAACATTCTACTCCAATGGCTGGACATTGTTGGCCTTTGGTGTGTGGTGTATCCTCACATCGATAGCACTGCCTTGGGTTGTTGTCATATCGTTTGTTTCCTCTACCACCGGTGTACTTTTGGCGTGGCTGGTTTCCGAGCCTGTTTCCTTTGCTTATTGCATTTCTTCCTCTTCTTGCTTTGGGGTTGTAGTGTCGCTCATTGCTTTCAATTACATCTGGGTAGCCTCATCGGTTTGTGATCGGTTCGAACAATTTCTTTTGCCTTTGCAAAGGTTAAATCATTGCCGCGGGCAATGCATTTTCGTCCCACCTCTTCTGAGTCGGTGCCAAAAACTAATGTGTCACGCATGACTTCGTCATGTAAGTCAGGTGGGTAACCAGAACTCTGTATGAGCAATCTTGCTTGGGTCAGGAAGGTGGCTAGGGGGCGATTATTCTGTTTGAAACCTCGGAGATAGTACCTGTTCAAGATATGGTTTACTTGCGGTTTGACGTGATCTTCGAATCTTGTCCAATATTCTCTCAGGTCTTTCTGCTGTTCATCGGTTAGTGCCCACGTGTTAAATAAGTCCAGGCCATAATCTCCTGACCACAGTAACACATATTTGTACTTCTGAGTGCTGTCTCGACTTTTTAATGGTCCATCAAGTAGCAGCTCGCACTTTTGGCGGAATTTCTTGAATCTAGTTAACAAATCTGGGCCAGGGGTCCAGTCCATTTTTGGTACTTCGAAACCAACCAAGTCACTCATTTTGGCTCAATCGCACGATAAGACCTTGTAGTCAACACAGTAAAATCGTACGTACCGGTGTCCTTAGTTGTCCTACTACTGGAACTCCTCCGTTGGCGTAAATCTATCCCGCTTCTGACGTCCATGTCACAATATTGCTTTCTGTGTTCTTTATTTAACAACGGAACGGGTACTACACGACAACACGAGCGGACAATATGGCACATACCAATGGTTCTACTTCAAGCTCCTGAGGCCCGATGGGAGCACGTGGCATGACGTAATATGACAGGTAGGAGGATTTGAACCCGAGACCTCCAGATTACAAATCTACGCCGTCTCCGACCCTTCCAGTGTTCAAACTGCACTTGGTCCCTGAAATTTGATTGTTTTCAAATTTTGCATGTCCAGGCGTACGGTCTGCTGGGAAGAAACAGCAGTCCTCTCCAGTACTCCTTCCCGCCGTTTTCTTGCTCTGCCAGCCCAACACCCAGTACAGGCTATCGGTCAACCGGCCGTCGATAAAACCTGGACGATGATACATTTCGGGACACGCTGAAACAATACAAAAATTATGAAAATTAAACTATATATATATGCGACTGGATTTACGAAATGAGGGGTTTGGAAAAGGAGCTTTCTATTCGCACTAAGTGAGCTAGACACTTGGATTTTATGACTCTTAAAGGCCTACAAATCACTCTATAAAGTGACTAAAAAAATAGAGAAGAAAGCAAGAACGAAAAGCAGATAGTGGAGGAAAATACAAAGACTGGCATTCCTTTGAATTTTTATATCGTGTATTTTAGAGTCTCCCGAGAAAAAAACCGCCTACACCAGGGTGAAATTTCTTTTACAGCCTTTTCATTAATCCAGATACGTGCATGTATAAATAATGAAAGAACTATAAATGCATGCAGAATTGACTGTTCAAAAAAGCTAGCTAACCACCAGGAAAGTTGAGTGGAACTAAATGCAAACAAACTGGAGTTCTTTATAGGGTGATATGCATACAGGCAAAATTCAGTTTAATGGATAATAATCTACTTTGGTTAAACTTGATTCTAATTTTCTCCCGGGTATTCTTTTGTGTTCCGGCATGTTCGTGGATGTTCCGAATGGTCCGTGTTCCGGTTTTTATCGACGTCCTCACCAGGCTTACTTTTCATTGAACAATCACTGATCATATTAGATTCATTGTAAGTGAAAGAAGTTCTGCTTACAAGACTCATGCACAATACTGAAGTGAAGTAATCGAGCCCAATCGAACTTCAATCGGTTCGATTGGTTTCGATCATGGTTCGTCAAAAGAACGCAGTCGAACTCGCCAAAACAACAAGCCAAGGCCTTATTCAGTGGAACACAATTAATCGAACTCTTGAAGTTCGATTGGGTTCGATGGTTCGATGGCCAAACGTTTGACATTTTTATTCAAAGCCGACACCACGTTACAAGGAAAAGTTCCTAAATTGAACTTGAAATCAGATATTATACAAGTAGAAGGGCCGCAGACATTAATTTTTTTGCTAAATCTCCAATCATGACACAGCTCGATTTCCATCACTCCGGGTAAATTTGGGAAAGAATAGTTGTTATTGAGTCTGCGTTCAAATACTTTGTATATTTTGTTTGAAAAGGTAAACAAAAGAGAGTCAATTCAAAACAGAATCCACTTTTTCCCGTCTCAGAGATATGTCAAACCGCTGAGGCATTCCTACGAATTGAACGTTTGTTTAACTCAGCGCCTCTTTTACAACGCTGACCTTTTTTCAACGCTTTGATCGACATTTTTTACTCGGTTAAAATTTTCGAGTTGAGTTCATAGACATCTTACGGTTTGCTGATAGATGTATTTTTGTCGATATTTGAATTCTCGATTAATTTAAAGTATTACTGTCGGGTAATGTTTCGTAGCGAAGTGTAGAATGGTCCAAAAGTGCAATGCAATGCAATGCTCTGTAGTGTAACGAAAGGTGAAGTAAGTTCGTCCTGTATTGAGAATGCGTATTTACTTTAGCTTTGGGTCGTCATTATTTTTCCGGCTTTTACTCTGCATCATTGCTGAGCTGAGCAGCTTTCAATTGCTGTCAGTTTTAATATGACACCTCGCTTTAATGCTCTTATAGTCGAAGAGTGTATAAGTTTGTTTTTATCACTTTCAGTCTGAATAGGAGACGCCCTGAACTTTTGGTTTTATTCACAGTGTAATCTTGGAGGCACTGAAATTTGTAAATTACAATTTGTTTGTCAATATATTGTTCTCTGTATTTCATTCGCCTGAAAATTCAAAGGGTAAAGAGGTCAAATTTTAATGAAAGAAAAAAAAAAAAGAAAAGAAAAGAAAGAAAACAATGATCAATGATTAATATAAAAAATGAACGCAGTCAGGGCTTCCGCCCTCTCACCCACCAATGCAACGTAATTATCTGCGGTTGGTTTAATTACGGGTCATTAGCAATTGTTATATCTCGTTTCCTTTCGCTACGTGCACCAAAATACCATATTGTCCTTATTGCCCATGTATTTAGATATAGTGAGACGACTGATTAATTAAGCTAGCACACAGTGCGGGTGGTGGACGCCAAGGCATCACTCGCATGCAAATTCAGTACGAAATCTCAGAGAAACATTCTAGCGAATCAGCATTCTAGTTTAGAACTGCAATATTTGAACATTGAACTTTTTTGTTGAGATAATTTTCTGTGTGCAGGTCTCTGGGGGTTAAAACAGAAACAAATATCTTGACTTATCTAAAGACAAATTTTGACGTCAATTGTCTGCAATTCGTCTCCCGCTCTTTGTGCGCACTCGGCGCTTGCGCCCGATTTGGTGTTAAAATAGGCTTGACTACTTCCTGTAAGGAGAAGCGGTCCTAGAATTGGAAGCAATGTTCTACACTTCGGTTGTGACCGTTTGCCTGCTTTATTTTCTGCACAGTTTTGAAGCTGTGCAATGTCGAAGCTCAAGACACCTAAACGAATATAACAATCGCTCAAGTCTGACGCCACGGTGTTTGCGGAGTTGCTTTCTGGTAAGAAAGATTTCAAGTTTGATTTACAAGTTAAAACATTTTTGTCTTTCTGACAGCGTAATTTGTACGGACAAGTGCAAAATACGTTTGGATAATGAAATGTTCTCTGTAAGAATACCTGACGATCGAATCTTACTACAAACAATTGACGTGATCTGTTCGTTGCAGCGATATGAGACCAAATGCCCCTCTCGTGCCATGTCTACGTACTTGAATTGAATTTCGTGATGTTTTCCGACGCAATGAGTTGACACCTGAAGTGAATTTTTCCCATTCAATTGCAGGTTGTGGAAAAAAAAACTGTGGGTGAAAACCCCTCGCAAATACATTTTTCTTCTCTTAATTTATACAGCTACCGGAATCGATTTCGACTCGGCGGCGTTTATTTGACTTTCATTGTAAATCAATTGTAAATCAATGACGTGCAATATTCAGGTTTGGTTGTCACTAATCATACCGTTTCTTGTGGATATTTTGATGGTTAATTAAGGTTAATTGTGCGATTACAGCCTGGACTACGACATAAATGAGACACGTCTGATTTCCCTGAGCACGTGGAATCTACGGCAGAGACAAATGTTACCTCATGACTAGTTTACTCGCCGTATCCTTGTATCATAATGGGCGGAAGCCTCAGCATTTTACCTGGTTATTTCAAGGGTGTGGTATCGGCCCTTTATTAAATACACGCAATTATTTACGTTTAAGTGCCACTATGATCAAATTCTCCATACCCATTTTTTCACATTTTCGCACACAATAGGTGTTTCCTAGATTTTTTGCCAAATTTCAATCTATTACGAACATTAGAACTCATGTCGTTTGGACCTTATTTCCGAGAATTTACGGCCGCCATTAATTTTCCTTGTTCCCACTCTTGGTTGAGAATTTGAGAAAATGACGTCATTTTCTCAAAAATACCACACGGGTTGAAATTATAATAACAATTAGCACAGCAATTTGCATAAAGAATAACAAAAAACTTTAGCTCATATATTCGTACAATTTTTTACATCAATTGTTATCATAATTTCAACCCGTGCGGTATTTTGAGAAAATGACGTCATTTTCTAAAATTTTCAACCAAGACTTGGAACGAGGAAAATTTATGGCGCCCGTAAATTCTCGGAAATTAAGGTCCAAAAACCACGAGTTTTAATGTTCGTAGAAAATTGAAATTTGGCAAGATATCTAGGAAAGACCTAATGTGTACGAAAATGTAAAGAAATGGATATCGAGAATTTCATCATAATGGCACTTTAAGACTCGTTTGAAGCGTGGGATTTTTAATGAACCGAACTATAAATCCCTGTTTCAGGTCTACCACAAAGATTAGGTTCGACGGTTCAGTGATTCAGATTTGAACCCCGGTCCTCGAGAGGAGTCCAAATCATTATCAAAATTCGCTGCAGATAACTGTCGGCTGAACAAATCAGGCTCCCTTTGGACTAGAATTACCTCAACTATTTAATGGATTTTCCTGCTTGCGTGTTCCGGTTGCTAAGTGATATTGACCGAATCCACTTTCTTTAAGATCAAGTCATTATTCAAAGCAAACGTGTAGTCCACAGAAAGACTATTGAGAGACGTATTTTACATACTGTATGTAAACAAATGCAAGTAATTAACTTTGCTCTCTTTTTTCCTTCACACTCCAGGAGGTGTTTTATTTGTTATGTTTGGCACTCGTACGTACATGTATTCAATATGACAAACATTTTCCGCTTCTGCGATTTGAGTATCCGCGACGCCGCAAATTCGAGAATATCAGATGTCGCCATGACATGTCAACAGGAAGTTTTTACAGAAGCAGTGAGCTTTCACCTTGGCCAAAAAGAAAAAGAAAAACGCAAACGCCGCTGTCTGATAGGTTTTAGTCTTATGCCTAATGATGGAACTGAAAGTTTCAATAAGCCTTGATATTTGCAAATGTAAAAGATTTACAATTTGCAAGTGTAAAAAGTTAAAACAGGACGTCCAAGGGAATTCATACTCTTTTAGGACCTTTCGATTTTTACAACAGCGGTATCATGTCTGACAAGACGTGACAAACTTTGATCTTCTTTCTTGCCACTTAATCTTATCATACGGGAAATGAAACTTTCAGAACTAATGCACCAATGTTAACAATCTAGCTTGATGCTAATCTGTTGCGGTTTTCGGTTTTTCTTTTCTCATTAGTATTTGGCTTTGGAGTTTTGGTGATAAGAAAAGCTGTTTTTCGGGTTGGGTTTGCTTTTGCTTCGTTCCTAGACCTGTTTATTTAACCTCTGTACGTTGACGTGGTGTACCATATGGATGATAATCGATGCTCCAATGCAGCCACTGGTCGACTTAAAGGAGGTCGTTCCTAAAAACGTATATTTCTTGTCAAGGCTAATAGTGAAGGCCTCGTATTAAGTTTAGCCACTCACCGAAGTTTCAGCCTCTAAAGTGCAGGTTTTCCTTATGAAAGTCGCCTCCAAAGAAGCCCAAAATTCGACATCGTTGCCGTCATTGTGAACAATACGCAGCAGTCAGTTCGCGTTTTCGTGATGTCACTCCATCCATGAGATCTTGTCCAAATGGCTTCTGTGAAGTGGATAATCGCTTTGAAGAATACATTTTGCTGACCTTGTGAAGGATGCAAATTTAGTTGCAGGTTTTTCTCCTTGCCGCCAATTTTGAGTCGGACGGAATGATGTCACATAAACACGGCCTGGCTGCCAAGTACAATTCAAAATGGCGGCCTTCGAAGTCGCTTTTTTCGAGACGTATTTCGTCAGGATAGCAGGTATTTCAGAGGCTGATATTTTGTTTAGTGGAAAAGCTGAATGTTTACGATAGGCGAAGACAAAAAAAGTAAACTTTTTGGAATGACCTTCTCCTTTAAGAAATTTTCAGCGAAATCAATCGCTCACTTCCGTCGACAAGTTCTTCTATCTGCGAGCGTCACTCCGGGACTCTCTTGCAGCCACAAACAATGAATTAAGCTTATCCAATCCTAGCCTGCGTAGCAAGCGTTCCCCTACGAAGAACGTTTTCTTTTACTGCGTTCTGGCCGTGCGCGAATTGGAGCGAGTGCAAACAATCGACGAAGCAGGGGGTGGTGGAGGCAAGCAAAGGTGTGCTTGTCCGCGGAGCAGTGGTCAAATTCAACCACACCCATGCCACGAAGTGGAAATCGACAATGTTGAGACGTCCACTGCAAAAACTGAGAATTCAACCGCAGACAACTCAGATATGTCTACCAGGGCAATGGATGTTGAAGAACGGTCCACACGTGAAGTAGCACGTAGAGTAGACAGAGAAAGGAGAGCGTTGATTGAAAACCACTCGCTTTAAAAACGCCTATAAAAGTAGGACGCTCATAGGGGGAGTAACCAATCAGGAGGCAGGGATTATACTATGTGACCACAAAATTCTCATACATTCTTTTAAATTTTGAAATCCAAGATGGCGTCTAGATATAGATGGCGGCCAAAAAGGTATGACGTCACGCGCGCATGCCCAAATAAGGCGAGGGCCAATGCGTAAAATCGATGACGTAACGCGCATGGTCAAATAAGGCGAGAACCAATGAGAGATGCTTAGGGTGCTGATAAAAAGGCTGTGTGGGTGTAGAGTTCGTATCATGTTTTCGAGATCAGAGAGAAGATGGCATCGGAGAACAACAAGACGAAGACGGTGGAGCTGGAGATTCCCGCAAAAAAAGACGCGCCGAAAGAGATTCCTACGAGGTTGTTGGCGGTTGTGGAGGAGACTCTTCTTGGCTCGATTATGACTCGTGTGATTCGTGACAGTGTGGATTACATCCTGAATAAAGAAATGACGGAGGTGGCCGATGACATGATGAAGTTCAAGAAAGTCATGGGTACTAAGATGCATGAGGACGAGTCTCTGTCTGATTGGGAACCAGTGTGTTTGTCAAGGATGAGGGATAGTTTTGAGGCCGGGTGGAAAGAGTGGAGGAGCGGTGGTGATAACAGAGAAGAGTTGGCTTACCAAGCATTTGTAAAAGTGATGACGTCACCATCTGAGTGAAAAACACAAGATTTTTAATGCCTGTAAAAATTAATCAAGTTCATTTAACGATAGAATGTACATGGTTTGTTGTGTGATTTTTTGCATCATCTTGAGTGCTTGAACGTCATTGGTTCCCAGGTGAACGAGGGATAACTTCATTGTCTTTGGGGTGAGAAATTCTCCGTGAAAGCCTGAAGAGGATTCGAAAACGCGTCCGAAGGGCCAGACATCGGAGAGGTCTCTTCTCAGTTACCATGGGTAGGGAAAATGTTTGGTGAGGAAGATGAGCATGACATCTTCGTCTGGGTGGGGTTCTTCCAAATAGATTTTACAGGCCAGGGGTTTCTGGAAAAAAAGAGTGGGAAAAAATTACTGCCCCGGTCAGGAATCGAATCTGGTTTTCTGAGGCCACAACTCAACGTCTTAACCATTAGACCACCGAAGCGCTTACCTCTTTATAACTTGCTTTTGAGGCTGTCATCGTCGGGTTCAGGGACTGACGAACGGTTCACCGAAATTCACGGTTTTACAATGGGGGCAAAATCTTTGGCAGGGGTGTAGCCACCAATTGTTGAGGGCTCTACAACTTCCGTGATAGAAATGGTTGCAACACGTGGTAAGGAAGCAGTTGTCGATACCGTATTTGTGAGTGTATCCTTCACTACACCATAGACATCTTGGGTTAGGAAATGACATGAGTCTGAAACATAACAAACAAAAGTTTTTTTTTATTTTTTAAAGTAGTTATTACAGGATGGGACGTGTGCACGATCCTATTGACCTGCGCCCTTTTTTTCATAGGACCGATTTGACATGATTGGCACGTGACATGGCTTCTTCGTAATGGTTTCCCAGAAAGATGGGATCGTAACGGGTGGTCTCATCATTGTAGTACATGCCATAGATGGCCCCGCAACAGGTTACCCAGACGCTTCCTAGTCCCCAGACTTCTTTGAGCGGCCCCTTGATTTGTCGAGGGTCCCGTTTTCACTCAATTCTAGGAGAGGTGTGCGACAGCATGGGCGCGATTACTTGCAGACGTAACAGTTTTCCATTCTAAAAAGAATGAAAAAATTTTTTTCGGTCTAGGTCGAGAAAAAAAAACATCAAAAGCGACTCTATACTCACTTGACAGTCTTGGTTTCACTAGCGGTCTTTTCAGCAAAGAAGGCGAAAATATGGTCAATGTGAACGGCTCGGTTCGCTTCTTTTATACGTACGGGGAAACTGGATCCCAGGTTGCACTCGACCGGGGTCCAGTCTCCGACCGTGGGCATGGAAGGGGGATACCCCCTATCCCCAGGGCATACTTTGCACACATGACTTCGGCTTTGATATGTGATTGGTGGATTGGATCTGCATAAAGCGAATCGGCGTCGTCCGCTCGCCACTCTGAGTTTTTTAACTTGTATGAGTGTCACTACGGCCTTGAGGGAGATTTATCTGCAGAACGATGTTACCAGAAAGCCTGACACTACGTATGAAGAAGCTATTGATACGATGGAGGACGACTGGGTGTCGTTTTACGAGGAAAATGGGTTCCCCATACGAGATGTGTTGGCGGGCCGCCGTTGGTTTATACGTTTCAAGGAATCAAGTCAATTGGAGGTGATGATCTACCAGGTCATCTTCTTTATGGATGAGCAGCGAGAAAATTGGACCAGAAGCAGGAGCAGCTACAGACGCGCGGAGTGGGTTTTTGGTAGAACTTTGCACAATGCCATACTGTCAGTTCGTAAGAACATTATTTGGAACCTGAAAGTGAAGCCTCCTGTCGACAGGGTGACTTTTCACCGGCTTATGTTGTGCTACAACTTCGAGCCGTTCCAGACCCATTGGACTCGCAGACAGAAGAAAACGGCGAGGCGATACATGAACGTCATAAACTTTTATTACGAAGTTTTCAACAAATGTGATCAAAATACAATTCGATCGATGATCGATGCAGAAGACAAACTGCCAAACGTGTAGAAAAAAATGTGAATTAAAAATCAGAATGTGTTTTTTAACAAAAACTGTGTCTGTGTTTTTTACTTTGGGTTCTGTCATTAACTATGTCTTCTGAACTTTGTCCATGGATCAGTCGGGCTTCGGCGATCCCTCTGGGGGGTTCGTTGATCCATTGAAAGAACTTGCAGGTGCGCTTGGGACACTTGAGATAGAGTCTGTCTGGGTTGTAGGCTGAGTGGGAGGTGGGTAAGACCAGGGACCTGTTGCATAGACATCGGAAACGGGCTGGGTCGATGCTTTTGTAGCAGGGGTGGGTCTGTTCGGCGACGCGTTGCAAGTAGGCGCTCACTTCACTGGTACCACATGTCACATAACACTTGGTGTAGAATCTGGCAGAGGGGCATCGGTAATACTCCCAGGTACTACCGTCTGGGGTTTGCACACTCCCGAATTTCATGAGTATCCAACAACGTGGGCAAGTGTGATCTTGTTTTTTCAGTTGGTCCAGGAACTGATCGGGGTCGAATTCCTCCAACACTTGCACTTCGGTGAATTGTCCTTTGTCGTCCACTTCGGGCGGCACTTCTATGACGTTGTCTACCTTGAATTTGTCGAGTCCTATAAGTGACATGACTCCGCCTTGAATGGAGGGTGGATATGAGTCTATGATTTTTAGGAAAAAAATGTGTTAGTATCCCAATAGAGTGTTTTCTCGTAGCATTGTTTCCAGGATGTGTGTGGTTTTTCGCACGTTTTTGGGGGTCAGTCTTTGTCTTCGCCGTTGATGGTTACTTTTCATTTCGCTTTTGACTTCTTGACGTTTCATTGAAAAGACGCTCCAGGGCTCAGAGAAGCCTTTGAGAGGTACAGCGGTCCAAATGACAGAGTCCGTTGTGATCTCTTTGAGTAGTACGTGTTCTTTGAAACGTATTCTAGAACGAGGGTTTTTGAATAGCCATCTATCTAATGTGGTTTGTAGTTTACCTTCTTTCTTGGGGATGTCCAGTTTCAGTTTCTTGCGAGCCTCCTTCTTTTTGGATGATTTCTTTTCTTGATTTTTTGAACCTCTTTGGATTCTTCGGGTTCGACGAGTGAATCCATAACGCCTGCGATACGTGTCATGCGATTTTAAAAAATGACTCGTGCTGGAATGCGTGGGTCGATTTTATAGACGTTTTTTCTAGTTACCAATCAGAGACGTGTCAGGTGATGTGATCATGTGCTACTCTTCATTCTGATTGGTTGTGAAAAAATAACGCGTGATCAGTGAAAGTACGTGTACTGAGTGAAAGTGGAGGTACGGCACAGCTATAAAAGGAGCACGCCTCTCGGGTTTAGAATCATTCTTGACTTGCTCGTGGTGCGGTGATGACTCATCTGTATAGAGTCTTGAATGAGAGAGACGTGGAAGAGATTGTGCAAGATGTGAGACAAGAGTTGAATCGAACTTCTAAGTTTTTGGAGAAAATCGAAGAAGGCGAAAGAACGTTATCTCGGAAGATATTTGACTTGGAATTTCATCTTGTCTCCCCCTTGTACTATAGGCTTCAGAGGCACTTGATTGACTGGTGCGACCGAGAGGACCATCCTCATTTGTCGGATTTGGAGATCACGAAGCGAGCGGATCGAGAAGGAAAGAAGTTTAACGAGGTCGTCGGAGAGTGGACGAAAAAATGACTTACTACAGCAACTCTAACCAGATTCAGGAGCTAGTGATGCAGATTGCGGAGGAGAAGGTAGAACCTTTGAGAGCTCTCGAGACCCTGTCGAACGTGAACGTGTACATTTTTGACAATCTCTTTTCACCGTTAGGGAAATTACCCGAAGGTACGTGGCCTTTTGATCTCTTGATGAGACGTCGTCCTGACTGGAGTGGTACGATTTTGGAGTTGATGAGGAGGAATGAAGGGTTGTATCTGTTCTGTGGTGAGTGGTGTTGTGTACTGTATAGAAAAGGCATTAATGATTTCAGATTTATTCATAGTCGTGATCCTGTCCTGGATGCTGATCGTACCTGTTTGATTGCCACAAATAACATCACGTACATGATGCGTGAAGCCATCCGTGATCTGTTTGAACCCTTGCGGTTCGGCCGGGACACGGCACGACGGGTGTTGGAGGCAGACGAGAGTCCCAAGGTGAAGTCTTTACTGACTTTCAACAAGGGTGATTACAAAGAAATCTGTCTGAAGTTGGAAGAGTTGATCAGTGAGATCATGCGTCAACGTAATATATGGAAGGATCGGTTTTTCTTTCGTACCATTAACACTGATAAGGATGAACTGTGTGGTGTTTGTAAAGAAGAGATGCGTCAGGTATTTTATGTGAAGGGGGACAAAGAGGAAGCCTTGAAGTGGAGACCCGGTAAAGGGGATTGTTTATGGAGAAATTGTAAATATTATTCCTTGGATTCCTTCGAGGACGAATATGATGAGGAGTATTTGAAAGATTGTAAGAACATGGAACTGGATGACGCATCCGATGACGACGAATCGTGTAATACTCAGTAGTCTTTCACCTTCTTTTTGAAAATAGCCAATCAGATTTATTTTTTCGTAAAAACCAATCAGGCATGACGTTTTGTACCTATAAGAAAGTTGAAATAAAATTAGGTTGAATCAATTTATCATGTCTCAAGCACTGAGTTGGTTGATCTCGAGAGTGTGTGCGAAGATGACCTATAGATGGAGCTGGTTCACCTTGTGTTCCAAGTGCGATAGAGTCTTTGCGAGATACGGTGACGGTGAACCTATCCCAGATTATTTCAGGGATTCGCCCTTGGAGGTGTTTGAAGATACTGATGTCGAACCCAACGTGATGCGTTTTGTCGCTTATATCTTGTGGTTGAAACAGCAACCCGATTCATTTAAGAAGTATCTCGATGTACGTGAGCAACGTTTTGAGTTGTGGAGACAGTGCGTTTACACACTTTGGCGATTATGAAGAAGTCAAAGAAGAAGCTTTCGACCGGGACGTTACTGGGACGGTATCGGGATCCCTTGAGACCCGGTAGTCTGGGTGGTCTTACGCGATTCGCAAAGGCCAATAAGATCTCGGTACGACGTGCTCGCGAGATCTTGCAACGGGATTTGGGGTACACGTTGCACAAACCCAGACGTCGTCGATTTCCAACGGTACCCGTCGTGGTGTTCGGAATCGACGAGCAGTGGACGGCCGACTTGATCGAGGTGATCAGTATCGCCAAGTACAATCGAGGGTATCGTTATCTCTTGACTGTGGTGGACGTTTTTTCCAAGCACGCCTGGGTCCAACCCTTGAAAAGCAAGACGGGCAAAGCGGTGACGGAAGCCATGGCTAAGATCTTGGAAGGAGGTAGAAAACCTATCAATTTTCAGACGGACGACGGGAAGGAATTCTACAACAAGACGTTTCAGGATTTGATGAAACAGAAGGGCATTCATCATTTTTCGACCCGTGGGGATACGAAAGCCAGTGTGGTGGAACGGTTCAATCGGACCTCGAAAGAACGTTTGTACCGGTACTTCACAGTACAGAATACGCTGAACTTTGTTCCCGTGTTACAAGATCTGGTCAAGGAGTACAATCGATCGTATCATCGTAGTATCAAGATGGCTCCCGATCAAGTGACTTTGGCCAAAAACGAGGACGTGTGGGAGACTCTTTACGGTAAAAAAAGGGGAAAATTCAAGAAACCTCAACTCAAAGTCGGGGATCGTGTGAGACTGAAAAAGAAGTTCAGGCAGTTCAAGAAAGGGTATTTACCCGGTTGGACCGAAGAGGTGTTTGTGATACGTAGTGTGCGTTCTGGCAAGATTCCCACGTATAAGGTGGAAGAATGGGATGGCACGTCGGTCGATGGAACGTTTTACGCGCAAGATTTGCAGAAAGTGACCGTGGAAGACGACGATCTGTTCCGTGTCGAAAAGATAGTCAAACGAAAAGGGGATAAAGTCTTGGTACGTTGGAAAGGTTGGCCAGTCAAGTACGACAGTTGGTTGGATAAAAAAGACGTGCTCGTGAAAAAAGACAGAAAATGAAAGAGTTTTACGTGCAGTTGATGAGCAATGCCAGTACGAATGAGTTCCCCGACAACAAGGCCAACAGTTTCAAGAATCGTCTGCCTTACCCACTCATGTCTGGCGACAAGGAATGGAAAGTGGGATTGGTAGGCATTTCTTACCCGATACCACCGGCACGACCGCATCAAGTACTCACGCATCGAACGCACAACTTTGACGATGAAGATATGTTGTGTCATTTTGAGTGGACCATTGAAACGTTTATCAGGACATCCGATGGTTCGTGGATTCCGTCGCGTTACAGTGTGCCATTTCACGTCACCGGGAAGGAACTTCACCAAGACAGATACAAAGTGACGAGTGGTAAATCTCTCATGCAATACCTCATCAATCGTTTTCACGAACGCTTGTATCATCATATGGATCGCTCAGGTGAAAGTCTACGAGCTCCGGACGGGAAAAAATACTACCCCGTGTTCAAATGGGATGGGAATGATTTGATTCTGGATAACACCGACACGTTCCTCGACGAGTCCGGAGACAGACGACGTCCCAAAATGTTTTTTGGTCCTAAACTGGTCAAGACGATGGGCTGGATTAACGAGGAGTCGTATTACTCTGTTCACATGACTATGAATATGGTGAAAATGTTTCAAAACGACACCGTCCCAGCTGATTTCAAGAAAGACTGGACCAACTTTGACGCCACTCGCACCAGTGAGTTTTGGGATTTGTCGAGCGAGGGGGTGTTACAACTCAGTTCCTATTGCAACTGGTGATTCAGTTACCTGGACGAGGAATACGCCAAGGTCTACCAGGGTAGTAGCGTCGCTCCGGACGTCCCTCCTCCTCGTAGTCCCATGTACTTGTATTCGAATGTAGGACGCAGCACGATCACGGGGAATCGAGTGACGGACCTATTGAGAGAAGTACCCCACGACCCTACCAAGATGACGTACGAACATTCTCAGATTCAATATAAACCTGTACGCAGCAATGTTTTAGATATAGTGGAAATGCAATTGGCAGAGAACGACGGGAAACTGGTGGACTTTTCCTCTGGAGTGACCTCTGTGACATTACACTTTAAGGATGAATGAGTGTCCTGGGGGCTTTTACGTGCAGTTGATAAGCAATGCCAGTACGAATGAGTTCCCCGACAACAAGTCCAACAGTTTCAAGAATCGTTTGCCGTACCCGTTACAGTTGAGAGAATCGGGATGGAAAGTGGGTATCAGCGACATCTCTTTTCCGTCCGCTGTTCGTAAACTGGACTTGAAAGATCCTCTTCTGTTTCAAATCTGGTGGATCGAGACGGTAGACACAAAAAACAACATATACTTTCAAGACACGGAGGTGATCAGAGAAAGCGATTTGGAATTCACGCCTAGGACTGGTACAGATCTCATGAACATGATACGAGATTGATACATGCGGAAGTTGAGGGATCAAGAGGCGCCCGACGCGCAGATGTTCAAGAAAAAGACCAACCCCGACGATCCCACCGAAATGCTGTACACGATCATGAATCGGGCCGAGAATGGAGAATGTGTCATCGACAACTCGAGAACGTGCACCTCCTTCGAAATCAATAATAAACGCGTATATCCACAAATGTCCATTGGGATGGAATTGGCCAAGAAGATGAAATGGGTCAAGATGGGAACGTTGGATAATGGACAGCCGGGTTACGTCTTGGGACCCAATTTGAGAAAAGATTTTCCCGCGGAAGTCATACCCACTGCCTTTGACTTGGTGATGCCTAGATATAATGGAGAAGACATTTGTTACAAGATCGACCCAGACGCTATACATTTGAGTTGTTACGTCAATTGGGTTTTCATGGACCTGGATCGTAGTTACGAAGAAGCGTTTGGTAACAATCGTCGTTCTTTGTTCGTGTATTCGAATGTGGGGAAGAGTATGGTGACTGGTAATCAAGTCACGGATCTGTTGAAACAAGTTCATTACGATCCGGATGTCGTCGACTTTCAGCCTAGACACATCCTATATCTACCAGTGCGCACGACCGTCTTGGACATTGTTGAGACGCAAGTGTCTGAGAACGACGGACAACTGGTGAACTTTGCTTCGAGTGTGACCACGATCACGTTGCATTTCAAAAGAAAAGATGAGTGATTTTTACGTCAGCTTACCCAGTCACAGTAGTAAGAACGAGTTTCCCGAGAACACGCCGAACCATTTCAAGATCAGGTTACCCAACCCCATACGCCTGGAGGGACAAGGATGGAAAGTGGGAATGAGTAGCATCGCTATGCCGGATGCCCATGTGACTCTTCCTTCCTTCACCGCTTCTGAGGATAAAGTCATCTTGGCCTATTTCGCATGGAGACGCATAGATTCGAGTAGTGCATATATGCATGGAGAAGCTTACTTTGATACGGATGATCTCAAAGAGGTGTTCAACAACGTGGACGGTATTGGATTCATGAAATCCATGCTCGCCTATTTCGAGCGACAACGCATCTACGCGAATAATGGACCCAGATTAGGAGCAAAATATGTCACGAGTGATGGTGAAAGAACTTACGTCTGGTTGAAGTGGGAAGGCGACGACCTGGTCTTGGACAACAAAAGAACCATAAGTCCGCTCAAAGACTACCCTGCATTACAGTTCAAGTCTGAACTGGCTGAGAAAATGGGATGGGTCAAAAAGAATGGCAGTGGTTACGAACTGGGACCTAACTTGCAGATCGAATTTTTTGACCAAGAAATTCCAAACATTGGTGTCGTGGCTGACTTACATGACGCGGATGGATTACCTGTCTATTGGATTGTATCCACAGATAGGGCGGGAAAAGATTATTTAAAACTCAGCATCTACTGCAATTGGCGTTTTCTGAACCTGAACAAAGCTTTCGAAGTCGTGGTGGGAAGCAGTTCGCGTTCCTTGTTCGTGTACTCCGACGTGGAAGGAGGTAGCGTGGTGGGGAATCAAGTCGCAGATTTACTGAGAGAGGTCAACTTGATTCGAAGAGGTGCTGGTGTTCAGTATTTCGAACCTTATCACATTCAATCCCGTGCGCAAAGACGTCATTGACATTATAGAGGTGCAAGTGGCTGAGACAACTGGAGAACTGGTGAAATTTGGATCTGGCAATACGATCGTGACGTTACACTTCAAGAAATAATGATCGGTGGAACACTAGTACGATTTCATCCCGATAAAATTAATCAATCTGGAGACGGATTCGGTGCGACCTGGAAAGATATCAAGAAACGAGGTCCTACCATTCTCAGAGACGTTTTGACCGAGACGGCCATGGAGGGTCTGAAAGGTTGAAATGCGGGTGGCAAAGGAAAAAAGCCCAATTGGAAGGTGGACTCGCAGGGATCAAGAGAGGAGCGACACGGGCCGTGAAACGTAAAGCGACGCAAGAGATCAAACGAGCGTTGTCCAAAAAAGTGAGAAAAGACCTATTTGGAGTATGATTCCCATCTACTCTAGGCGCGTGAGACGTATCCCTGGACGACGCACGTATAAAGGCGGTTCGATATTTCCAACCCGCTCAAAACTTCCAAACTATCGTTGGGTACAGTCCGCACTGAGAAGGAAACGAAGACACCGACGTAGACGATGACGGACATGGTGGCTCATGCCAGGTCGGCGGGGGTTCGTAAGCCCCGCCTGGACATGTTCAAGGTCCCTCCCACGGATCTCAGCATGTCGTCTCGACGTGTGGTTAGAATCAACCCATTCAATACGGGTATCAACCCGGTGACATTCCAAGTGGACCCTCAAGAAGACTTTATCGACTTGAACGAGAGTTTCTTTGAAGTGGAATTGACAGTCAAGAAAAGTAACAATACGAATCTGCTAACAGCTGATGTCATGGGACTCGTCAACAATCTGGCCAACACCCTCTTCAAACAGATCAATGTGAGATTGAATGGCACTCTCATTAGCCCCCAGACCGATACTTACCACTACAAAACCTACATCGAGGCACTGTTGAACCACGACCGAGACGACGGTGAAACGATCCTGACACCCAATGGGTGGTACAACTGTCTCGGTGTACCAGACGACGGAGATGCCGATGAATTGACAGCCAATCAGCTGAATTTTGCTGCTCCTCACGCTGATTATACTGCTTTACCACAAGACCTAAAGAACCTAGTCCTGGGACGATCCCAGTTTCTAGATGGAAAAAAAGTGACTTTGAGGTTCAAACCTTACCTGGAAGTGTTTCATCTCAGCAAGTTACTGGTACCTGGCGTGCAGATCCAGATCGACATGTTCTTCAATACCCCAGCTCTGTGGACCATGCGATGGGATGGTGCCAGTACTCTCAGACTGATTGAAGCCGACATGAATGTGAGATTGTTCCTGTCCCAAGTGAGAGTGACTCCCTCGGTGTACCGAGAAATCATGTCCAGCATGAAAAGTGGAAGAGTGGTCACTTACCCCACGGTGAGAGGTGAAATTCGCACCTACTCTCATCCCAATGACAATCGTCATTTTGAATGCAGCAATCCTTTCCACAATCAGCTTCCTAATCGGTTAGTGGTGGTGTTGTTGAACAAGCCTCCTTCAACGGAACCATCACTGATAGTCCGTTCAATTTTGGAAGATTCAATCTCGCTTCCATCAAACAATTGGTGAGAGGTGAAGAGTACCCCTACGAGACATTGGAACTCCAACACGATGGAGACAGTAAAGATCAGAGAGGCTACTACAGATTCCTACAAGCCTCAGGAGCTTTGTGTAGGGGAAAAGGAAACATGGTCAGAAAAGAGGACTGGGGGCACGGGAAGAGATGCAACATGTTTGTATTTGACAACACAGCCAACGGATATTTGGACAGTCCAGTGTTAAACCCCAAGCAGTCAGGTGAGCTGCGTCTGGTGATTGATTTTGGAGACAACCCAGGAGAAAACCTGACCATCTTGTTGTACGGTGAATTCGAGAACTTGCTGGAGATCAACGATAACCGAGTCGTCACCTACGACGTGTACCAATGAGAAAAGAAAAATGGAGAAAGTAGCCTTGAATAATTTACAATTGGATCATTTGGCCCGAACGAATCCTTCACTTCGCTGTGTTTTTTACGGAACGGTACCTTGCGATCGGCTTCCCAAGACACTGCCTCAAGAAGGACCGACCGCTTACATCGTGAACACGGACCCTCACGATAAACCGGGCATGCATTGGATCGCTTTGTGGACCGATAAGGACAAGTGTGAGATCCTGGACGGTTACGGCCTCCCATTGGACGTGTACGGACCCACCGAACCGCTCAGAGAATGGTTGGACCGTCATTTCAAGTACCATATTTTCAACGGAAAGAGTCTACAGTCACTCTTCAGTCAGAGTTGCGGCGACTACGCCCTGATGTTCCTGATCGACCGGGCCGAGGGTCGTGACATGAACGCGTTCTTGAGTCGTTTTAAGAAAAACGACTTTGTAGAGAACGATCGTAAAGTAGGACAGATGTTAAAACGTTTGATCGTTGACGAGTTGGCCTGGCGCAAGATTTCTAAAACCCCGTGTCACCAGGACACGTGCGGTTCCTCTAGAGGAGTGCGTCGTTTGTTAAAGTAAGCTGTTCGAATAAAAAGTGTTCATTTTGAAAAAAATGTTGCGTGGTGAAGTCATATGGTCTCCTCGATTCCTTAAACTGTGTCGAGACAAGTATCTCGACTTACACTCGAATCATCCTCATCGACAGGTCCTGAAACCGCATTGCGGATTGCGACGGTTATCGTCGAGTGCAATCTACATTGAGAGAGGATATAACCTATCCGAATTTACTTCGACACGACATTTTCTACCTGCGTCTGAGAGCAAGACATGACGGACGCTTGCAGAAATCATAAGTGTTATCCGTACTGGAACGTCCTTAGACACGGCAATAAGTACTTCCGACATCACTTTGCGAGTTATTCTATAAAACATGGAACGTCGTAAAGCCTTTCGATTTCACACTCCGTCGAGTTTGTTGATAGCGGGTCCGTCTGGCTCCGGCAAGACGATGTTTACCACCAAACTGCTCTTGGAGAACGGCGACTTGTTCCAAGAACCACCGAAGAGTATTCATTACTGCTACGGATCGTGGCAAGATGGCTTCAAAGAGCTCAAGAAGGGAGGTGTCAAGTTTCACGAAGGTATACCCGACAGCGAACAGTTACCCCGATGGTTTCCTCGAGGGGGTGTTTTGGTCCTGGACGATCTGATGGACGAGGGTGGCAACGACAAGCGTGTGTTGGATCTCTTCACCAAACATTCTCATCATCGGAACATCACGGTGATTTACTTGTGTCAGGATCTATTCCCTAACGGAAAATTCGCCAAGACCATTTCCCGCAACGCTTATTACATCGCGGCCTTCAAGAACCCGCGTGATCAGTTAGGGATACGAAATCTATTACCGCAATCGTTTCCCACGCGATGGCAGGAAGTGTTGGATGCGTTTCGACAGGTCATCGATCGACCTTACGGTTACATGCTATTGGATCTTCATCCAGCCAGTCAGGACGATCAACGTGTCATCAGTCGCGTGTTAAAAGACAAGGGATTCGTACGATGTCATCAGTTTGCGGCGTCGTCATGTTGAGGAGCGAGGTCGAGTGGTTTCCGTTGTTTATTCACCTATGTAAAAACAGGCTCCATTACATCATGAATCCCAATGAAATGGACTACGAGCAGATGAGACAGATCACAGAATGTGAGAGTTATCGTAAAGTACGATCCATCCTGAACGCATATAATGGTGAAGGTTTCGAGAGTTTGGTTCATACACAAGAAGTACTCGCTAAGAAGAAAGTAGCAAGAGAGAAGAGAGATGGCCTCTGGCAGTGACGAATTCAATTTTGAAGCTCTGGACGATTATTCGCCGTGGGGGTCACCGGTTCAAATGGGGTCTCCAGTTCCAGCGGCAGCGGGTGTGGGCATAAGCCTGAACACACCTTCACCACCGTCACCGCCACCACCAACCCCAGGGACAGCGGTCGGGGTAGGCACCGCTAGCACGGGTACGTCGCGCAGCGATGTCACGACTGGTGTGGATAGCGCTGGCACGGGGGCAGCACGCACCAACGTCACGATGGGAGTAGGTACGACACGTATGTTGCGTCGAATGGCAGGACGTTCTGCCACACCGACAGATGACACACCTTTGGCCCGACCTACTAGAGGAGGTAAACGACCGAGACGCGTCCCACGTCAAAACACACCATCGTCCCCCAGTGATGCCGGAAGCCGTAGAAGAAGTAGCGCTAGTGGTAGTAGCGGTGGAAGAAGACGCGGAGGAGGCGGAGGCGGAGGTGGAGGCGGAGGTGGTGGAAGTAGTAGTGACTCCACACCTCCTTCGTCGGTTAGATCGGGTCCTTCTCGAGGTCGAAGAAGGCGAGGAGACCGTATTCTCAACCAAGCCCAGATGCAGCAACAACTGAAAGAGATTTTGAGACAACAACAACAAACGGCAGCGGGTCGTCGCATTGCCGGTATCACGACCACTAACACGATCACAACCACCTATAAAAACGGACAACGTCCTACCTTGACACGCAATTCGACCAGTGTACGTAACTGAGAACAACATGAGAAGACGTCGACAGAAAAGGAGAAAGCAATGGGGTGGTGCTCTTGCGAGTGCGTTGTCTACGTTAGCACCCATCGGTAAAGGGGCTGCGCTGGGATTGGTCAAAGCTTTGGGTAAACGCACCGTGAAAACAGGAATCCGAGCTGGAACTGCCGCTACCATTGGTGCAGCAGGGGCAGGCGTTGGTCTCGGGGTCCGAAAACTGTTGAGACGCAAGAAAAAACGACGACAACCTCGCCGATAAAAAGATCGACCGTATGGATAGACTCATCAATCGGATAAAGATGTTGAGGAGTGAGGTCAAGTGGTTCCCCTACTTCCTGCATCTATGCAAATGCTCTCGCTCTTACTGGGATGAGAGCAGTATGGATCACGAAGACATGAAACGTATCGCGGACGAGTGCGATAGTTACAGACAATTCCAGGATACCCTGAACCATTCCGTAGAAACCGCTTTCAAGGACGAGATCTGGGAGTACGAGCAACAAGCTAAAAAGATCTAACATACCGAAAGAAAGTTAGAAGCTATTTGGGACTGGTTGAAACGTAGTCATGAGTACTTTGGTCTGTTTATTGGATGAACCTTTCACCACCGTGGTGGAATTAGACTCCCTTAAACGTTTGGATGGTTTGTATGCTTTCTATCACAAGTATTGGTGGTGTCGAAGACAGATGTTTAGTTACTACAAATTGTGTAACGCCATTCTCAACGGACTAGCATTACTGGTCGTGGCCGCGAGTATCATCTTGGGATCCGTGTGGAAAGATGGGTACACGGTGGTAGGATTGACGGCTTTCGCCACCTTACTTAAAGGATGGAACGATTTCAAGAAGTATTCGTTCAAGATGGACATGGCCAAATTCGCTTATACGACTTACGAAAAGACACTGACAGAACTTAGGAACTATGCTCTGGTTGGAGTGGAGGAATTGGATGGTTTTTTGACCAAGACCAAGAGTTCGAGACTACGAAAAACGATTTCGTCACGTTCCTCTATAAAAGCGACACGTGATCGACTTCGTGCATCATTTACATCATGTGCGTAAGACGACGAAGAACGGTGAAAAAGAGGAAGAGGAGGAGGAGTAAGGGACAGAAAGGGGGCATTTTTCCCTTCGCGGCTATCTTACCCGCTCTGATAGCCGGCGGTAAAGCCATTGCGTTGGGTGCCGCGTCAGGGGCTGCAGGTTACGGAGCCAAGAAAGCCCTCGAAGCCGCCACTCGTAGAAGACGATAAAAAGAGGGTGACAATCCACCTGGACTCAGACGTCAACGATGAGGCGGTTACGACGACAACGTCATTTCTTGAATAGCGTTCTTAAAGAAGCAAATCGAAAAAAACGTCAACAGATGTTGAAATACGCCAATAAAGATCAGATCAACGCAATCAGCGAGATGGTTCTCAATTTGCTGAAAGAGAGGATCCCCATCAACGCAGTGACTTATGGGAAACTGAAAAGACATAAAAAGGTTTTGCGTGAAGTGGGTAAACGTAAAAACTCCCTCAAGCGTCGAAGAGAACATCTCCTGAGTCAGAAAGGAGCAGGGTTCTGGAGCGGATTACACGGTTGTTTTCGAGCATGTTGTGTACGGTGAAAGGACGCGACGAAGACGGTTACCCGCTAGAGGGTATCGACGTCGTGCCCAATTTCCCGCCGAGAAACCAAGAAGAGTCCACCATTCCTAAACTCGTGCAGCTGTTACAAGATGCCAATCGACGCGAAGCCCAATGGAAAGACTCGTCCGAGTACTGGAATAAGAGGTACCACACCCTGTATCAAGAGTATATGGCTTTAAAGTTCAGTGACTTTTGCGAAACCTGTCAAACGAAACGAGATACCACACCGCCCGGTGGGTGCATAGAGTTGTGCAAGGAGTGCGGTAAAGGCAAGCAAACCGCTCAAAGTCTTCAACTACAGTTGGAAAAGAAAGAAGAAGCCATACGGTACTGGCAAGACTGTTACGAGACGGCCTTGAGAGAATTGTCCGAGTTTCCTGATACGACCTTGGGTCAGGTATGAACGAAGGCATGATGGTACCCGTTTAAGAATTCAATCGATTGCAAGATTATTACAAGGGTCAGATTACCCAGAATGCCTTGTTGAACAAAGCGGGACGTTTGGCCTCCGAAGAACATCTCATCTTGAAAGACAGTCGTATCCCCGACAGCATGGCCGTCAAGATGACCAAACCCATAGCAACCGAAGAAAGTAAACTGGTGAAACGCATACGGACGGGTACACGTGGTCCTATCTCGTACCAAGGGACGACACAACCCGAAGGCATGGCCGACGCACCCGTCGAAAATCTGTTGAAACAGATCATCAAGGGGGTCAACAAAGAACCCGCAGCACTACCCCCAGTTATCATCAAACAAGAAGCCGCTACACCTTCCACGTCAGGTCTTAAAAGGAGCTTAAAACTCCCAAACCTCCCATTCCACCCAAACCATCCACAAGCAAGAAGCCACCCAAACCATCCACAAGTAAAAAGGGGAGTATTAAAAGAGCACCCATATCTGAAAGAGCCAGAGGTGTACTGAAATCACTCGGTATCGACTACGACGACGACGGCGGTTACAGTCCCAAAGGCAAGAAAAAGAAGTACAAGAAGGCCAAGAAGACAGCGGCAGAAAAGTTACAAGAAGGGTGGGAAGATTTCGAACCTTGGAGAAAAGGACTGAGCTATGACTCGGAATAAGAAGAAAAAGGCACCCCCGAGGAGAAGAAGTACTCGACGTCAACGAGGGTATGGGATCGACATCCAAAAATGATTGGGCAAGACGGGGATCGAGTTTCATTGGCCAGGTTATCAGTACATGGGACCTGGTACCAAACTGAAGAAACGTTTAGCGCGGGGAGACCCAGGGATCAATCGCCTGGACCGACTGGCCAAACAACACGACATTGACTATTCTAGGGCCAAGAACTTACAGGACAAATGGAAAGCTGACGCCAAGATGACCAAAGGCATCGATAATTTACCCGGACGTAAAACCATGACAGAACGCGTTGTTAAGAAAATCATGCAAGCCAAGAAACGTTTGAGGTTGTAAATTTTCATTGTTGTAAAAAATAAATTACACTTTTGTTGTTTCAGAGAAAAAAAGTCTGTTGTTTGTTTATTTCACAACTCACACGCCATACCACCGTGGTACAGAGTATCCGAGACACTCGATCTCACCATCAGTCGTTCGATCCTTATTTGGTCCCCGAACGTTGACGAAGACACGAATAACAACCTAAACCTAAGTCCGGCGATAAAATCGTACAGTCTATAAGGGGTGTTGTAATAAAACATTCGGTACACTTCCATTCGTATATGATCGTACGAAATGATATGGAAGGGCAAGAACACGGTGCCGTGAATGTACAGGGGACTTCGTCCCTCAGTGGTTCGCACAAAGTCCTCCAACTCGCGATAGTAACGGAACCATACCGTGACCGGAATGGGATAACTCAAGTGAATCCAAGAACGCGTCAACGAGTTGTACGTCTCAAAGGGTCTTCCCGTGTCTCTAAACTGCCAGATGTCGTTATGAATTCTTCTTCGTAGTTCAAGCACTGCGAAGAAAAAAGAAAAAAACATCGCCAGGTCCATAGACTGTCCTCGTGGTAAAGCGAGGGACCACCCGGAAATGGTAATAGGCAGAGATATTGAATAACAACATCCCTTCGTCCTTCCAAGCGTCTAAAGAAGAGTCTGAACCGTTGAATTCGAATCAAGTTATACGTCGAGTAAGGAGTGTTGAATATGAACAGACGGTACAAAACACCCCTGATCTCTCGGGTCGGTTCCACAAAAAGATGCACGCAACCGTGCACGTACATGATTCGATTTGGAGACAGAGTCACGAAATTTTCGAACATGACATAATAATCCTGCCAAATGTCCGGGTCCACGTCATACGGCATTTCATTCCACATATACGATCCCTCGTGATGACTGCGCATAGGTCTATTCTCACTACGGTATTGCTCCAACTCTTGGACCATTCTCGCTAGGCTATTCGTACCTGCTGGTAACGTGAACGGATCATCAGCATCATCGTCCTCCTCGAGTTCCTCATCGGTTTCCAGCACGATCTCAGGCAGCTCATCATTGATCACGCGTCGGCAGTTGCCGCAGGTTCGCACTTGTCTTTCCATCTCCTGGTAGCAACGTCGATGCATGAACACGCCGCAGCATGGAGTGCGTTGACATATCGTCAAGGAATCGATGTCGATATCTCTGACAAATGAAACAAACTTGTTGAAGAGGCGGTTCTTCTGGTATCTGACCCCGAAGGCGACGACTACGTCTCGGTTCTTCTTCGGGTGATCGCACACGACGACGGCAACGTCTCGGTTCTTCTTCAGGTGACAGACCTCGAAGGCGGCGGCTGCGTCTAGGTTCAGTCGACATGACCAAAGTGAAAAAACACCGAATGCGTTCGCCTCGCTTTATGTCAATCAAGCACCAATCAAATGACAAAGGCGAATGTCACGTGTGCAAAGTAGACCCAGGGGATAGGAGGTATCCCCCTTCCATGCCACCCGGTCGGAGACTGGACCCCGTCGAGTGCAACCAAGGATCCAGTTTCAACGTGCGTATAAAGGAAGCGGACCGAACCGTTCACGGCACTCTGAGTGTCTTGACTTGTATCGAGCGCTGATCATGGCTGAGATTACCAACGAGGAGATGAATCAACAGATGGACCTACATGAAGAAGAAGAAGCAGTGAGTATCTGAAAAAATGGATAATGTAAAGTGTACCCTATGCGAACAAGTCATCCTTAGAACCGAAACCTGCGCTCGAACCAAGTGTTGTAGTTACTTTGTTCATTACGATTGCTACACCAAGGCACTCGATAATCAGTTGAACAAGGGTGTGATCAAAGAGAAGTTGTACTGCCAGATCTGTCACTCGTTGTGTACGCTAAGTGAGTTCGTAGCCACTTTGGACTGATCATAGAACTGAGGCTAATCACTCCTCCTATAGAGATTTACCTTCGTTTGGACTTGAGATTTTGTTTCGTCGTGTTTTACGGTTACAACTTCGGAAGACATCTTTGTCACGCCTTGTTCATCACCTTCTTTTCATAGAGTTACTGGGACTGGTTGCCACCCGAAATCCAAGTTTACATTGTCTCGCTCGCTGAGTCACAACTTGCCTTAGAGGAGAAAAGGAACATCGAAAGAGAAATGAGAATGTACGCATGGTTGTCCAGACCGAAACCCGTCACGTTTCGCGAGCTCGATACCTCAGATTTTTATTTCCGTGTTTACAATTCATTTCATCCTAGAGTTACTGGGATCAGCTGCCACCTGAAATACAGAACTACATTGTTTCTCTCAACGAGTCTCAGTCTCTTATCGACAGACGTGAAAGTGAATCGTGGAGAGAACTTTGTAACGAGATACAGACCTTCGGAAAGGTCCAAGCAGCCTGGGGATTAGGTCCCATCAAAGTCAAGCTAGAGACATGTCTGCTAGAGTATTGCCCCAAAGGAAGAGTTCCAGGACTCAAAAATAAGCATATAATCGTGTCAGCATTCTATAGAGACGGAAAAAACATGAAGAGAGAAATATTTTTAGGGTACGGGTTTAATCATGCCTATTACAGAATAGCAGACGTTAAGAGACTTTCACTCTTTTAGAGTCACTGGGATCGACTACCTCCAGAAATACAGTGTTACGTGATTTCCTTGGCTACGAGGCAAATCCTACTCGAGCGCAGAAGAAACAAACAGTTACGTCGTCTTCGCAAAGAAATATCAGACTACGCAAAACTTAAAGAAGAATGGGGCATAGGACACATTAAGATTGTTATATGTTGATGTGGTTTCTCATGCTGTCGAGAAAATAAGAGAAAAAAATTCGAATATATGAAAATATACGGATGTTACATCGACATTGACGATAAACATCAAAAAACGTTTTTTGCCGAGTCTTACAAAAACGCCAGGAGACGCGCCCCCGTAGAAAAGACCTTCATCTACCCCGTCGCTCATTACAGTACTAAATACGCTCATAATAGATGGTTAAAACAAAATCGTTCCAACTCTCTTTTAGAGTCACTGGGATAAGCTACCGCAAGAAATACAGTGTTAAGTGATTTCCTTGGCCACATGGCAACACATACTCGACCGCAGGAACAATGAACTATTGAATAAACTTCACGGAAAAATTTTAGATTATGCCGAACTGAAAAGAGAATGGGGTCTACGTCACATAGAAATACGATATATAAAATGTAATCTAACCGTTTGTAAAATGTTGTATGGACCAACCCCTCATCACATGACTATCTACGGTCAATATGTCAACATTCGTAACGAGAAAAAGAAAGTCTATTTAGGATATAGTTTTAAAAACGCGTTATGTAACGTAGGTGATAAAAAATCGTTCTTGTTCTCTGCTGATGTATGATTGGTTCTTGTAAAAAACAATCAATTAAAAATTGTGTTTTTTGATAGAAAGCGATGTTTGTGTCATTCTCTCATTCAAATTGTACTCATGTCTTCACAGAACAGACGGACCCACGACGAAGCGTTCTTCAACGAGGACGATGATGACTGGATCTTTGATCCGGCTTTCGACCAAGTGATGACCCAAACCGGTGGTGGTAGTACAAGACCACTCCTAGAATTCGAATTAAGACCCGTAGGCGCTCGCCGTAACTGGCAAAATGTCCTCAACAAACAAAGATTCAAAGCCACGCTCAAACAGCATAGAGATGTTACTCCTAGGGACAACCTAGGTCAAGAATTGACTCATGCCCTTCAACGATCCATCGAGCAACAAATCGCTCAGGATCCTACCCTGACTCCAAACTCCACGGTCCATTTCACCATGCAGTCCAGTGCCTTCACGCACGCTTTTCAATCCACCACTTTCACCGTGCGCGAATTCGAAGAAGGGAGTGAAAGACTAGACACTTATCTCCAGTCTCTCGCGGCCAAACTCAACTCCAACGAAGAATTCACCCCCGATGATGCCTTCACCATGGAAACCACCTTCATACGCACCCCAGGTCCGGGGCGTGGTCACGGAAAACGATACAAACCGAGCTGTGCAGCTGTACGGGGAATCGTCAAAAGGTCGCGCGTGACCATCAAAAACAAAGACAATCTCTGCTGCGCTCGCGCTATCGTTACCATGAAAGCCTTGGTAGACGCTGACGGGAATACACGAGACACTGATTATGACAATCTCAAACGAGGGTGTCCCGTCCAAGAGCGATTGGCCAAAGAACTCCACCGTCTAGCCAACGTCCCCGAAGGACCTTGCGGTCTTCCAGAGTTGCAGCAGTTTCAGGCCGCGTTACCTGGGTACCAACTAAAGGTCCTTTCCATCGACCCACCGCACATGATCATCTACGCGGGACCCGTACCCTCGGACAAGATCATTCGCCTCATCAAATAGGACAGTCACTACGACGGATGTAATTCGTTTAGTGGGTTCCTCAACAAATCCTACTTCTGCGACGAGTACAATCGAGGATACGATCACGACGACTTTCTTCATCATCCCTACGACGGTAAATGGTGTCCCGCCTGCAAACGAAAGGACTGTCCCGATTTCGTCGAAGCCAAACGACCTCTAGCACGTGGCAAGTTTCCCATACCCACCTCGATCTGCCGGTTGTGCCACAGAAAATTTTTTGGAGACCAATGCTACAACTACCACTTGCAACGACGGAGCCTGAACATCCCATCCATCTGCGACACTTACAAAAAGTGTCCAGACTGTTGTCACGTCTACGAACCAAGAAACAGGACTGGACGAGGAGGTGACCGTCGTTACCCCGATCACGTGTGCGGATGGGGTGAATGTCTCATCTGCGAAAAAAAAGTCTTCCTACCGACTCACCGATGTTACATCCAACGCATCCCCGAAGACGAAGACGAACCCAAAAAGAAACGCGTGCCACGCGACGAAGTAAGAGATCGTCCCTTCGAAGAACCCGAACCCGGTGATCCAGACACGCGAGTCTGGGTGGACAGAGATCCACCCCTTCAAGTGTACTGCGACTATGAAGCTATCACCGACGCCGAAGGGAATCAGACACCCATTCTTCTCTGCCTAGAAGACGACGAAGAGGATAACTTTTGCTCCTTCTACGGTCCCACCTGCACCGCCGACATGTTCGACCACCTCGAATCCATCGCCGTCGACGTGGACGGAGACGATCGGGACGTCATCGTCATCTTCCACAATCTCAAAGGCTACGACGGTATGTTCATACTGCAACACTGTTACGCCACGCATCGAGAAGTCACGGACCAGATCACCGTAGGCACCAAGATACTGTCCCTGAGATCCGACAGACTGACTTTCAAAGATTCCCCGTGCTTCCTCCCGTTCCCGCTGGCCAACTTTCCCGCTACCTTCGGGATAAATGAACTGTGTAAGGGATTCTTCCCGCACAAATTCAACACCCTAGAAAATCAAGATTACGAAGGACCCATGCCACCGCGCGACATCTACGATCCCAACGGCATGTCCGCCAAGAAGAAAGCCAAATTCGAACGGTGGTACCAAGAGAAAGTCAACGACAACTACCATTTCGTCCTACGGCGAGAAATGGAAGCCTACTGCGAGTCGGATGTCAAACTCCTCAAAGCAGGCTGTCAAAAGTTCCGACAAGAATTCAAACAAGAAACTAGTCCCGCCCAACACCATCGCCTCCAGACCACCTCGAGGATGGCACGGAGCCAGATCCAATCAGTCCGTCAAAGCCCTGAAATGGCTAGCCTGGCAAGAACACTTGTTACAACATCCAGACCAAGACGATCGTATCCGTACCGTACGAAACGGAGGTGAAGTCCGCCTGGCCAATCAACTCGTAGACGGTTACGATCCCACCTCTCGAACCGTCTACGAATTCCACGGATGTCTATGGCACGGGTGTCCTCGCTGTTTCCCTCGCCAACGCGACAGATATCCCATCTGCAACACCGATCGAACTATACAGGAAGTCTACGAGTCTACGCTCAAGAAACACGACCTTCTCAGGCAACGCGACTACCAGCTCCACATCAAGTGGGAATGCGAATGGGAGCTGGAGGTCAAAACCGACCCAGATCTCCGTCAGTTCCTAGACACGTTCCAAATCGTAGACCCGCTCGAGCCCCGAGAAGCCTTCTTCGGAGGTCGCACGTCAAACTGCATCACGTGGCCGACGTGAACCAAGGAGAAAAAACCAAGTACGTCGACGTGACGTCGCTCTACCCCTGGGTCAACAAGGAATGCGAATACCCCGTAGGACACCCGCAAGTCATCGTCAACCCCGAAGATCAAGACATCCACCACTACTTCGGAATGGCCAAAGTGGACATACTACCTCCTCACGGACTATACCATCCCGTTCTACCTTTTCGGCACGGAGGTAAACTCACATTCCCACTCTGCCGCTCGTGCGTGGAAAACGAAATGAACAAACCCTTCCTAGAGAAATCTCATCACTGCCCTCACACGGCCGAACAACGCACACTCCGAGGGACCTGGTGCACACCCGAAATACAGAAAGCCGTTGCCATGGGATACACGCTCAACAAGATCCACGAAGTCCACCATTTCCCACCCAATCAACGCCGTAAAGGACTCTTCGCCGATTACGTGAACACCTGGTTAAAAATTAAACAGGAATCCGCTGGCTACCCTAATTGGTGTGACACCCCCGAAGACAAGGCACGTTACGTGCACCAATACCAAGAAAAAGAAGGCATCGCTCTCGATCCAACCATGATCCAGAAAAATCCCGGCCGTAAAACCACTGCCAAACTCATGCTCAATTCATTCTGGGGCAAGTTCGGTGAAAATCTACACAAACCCACCACCCAAGTAGTCTACAACGCAGCCCAACTATTTGCCCTCGTTTCCAACTCCTTCAACGACATATGACAAGTCAGAATCGCCAACGACGAAGCTCTAGACGGACGGACGAATCAACATCTTCGTCGCAGCTTTCACCACCTGTTGGGCTCGTCTCAAATTGTACAGTTACTTGGAACAGTTAAAGCAACAAGTTCTCTACTTTGACACCGATTCCGTCATCTACTCGCACAAACCAGGTCAAGCAGATGTTCCGCTAGGCGATTACCTGGGGGAGATGACCAACGAACTCGACGACGGCGATTTCATCACCGATTTCACTGCCGCTGGACCCAAATATTACGGATACAGAACCAACCAAGGCAAAGTATGCTGCAAAGTCCGAGGCTTCTCACTCAATGTACGAGGATCCAGGCAACTCAACTATGACGTCATGCGACAAAATCTCCTCGACGAACTCACACAATCTCTCGATGATAAACGACGCAATATCAACGTCGTCAACCCCAACTTCTTCTGGAGAAACCCAGCCACCAAACATCTCAAAGTCATCACACGGACTAAACGATACGGACTCGTCTTCGACAAACGTGTTGTAGACACGAACACTTTCAGGTCGTTTTGCGTACGGATACAAACCAATGTAATTTTTTCACTTCCTGTAGCAATAAAATCAATTTTCAAAACTAACTCCCTGTCTCTCGTCTTATTTGGGCATGCGCGCGTGACGTCATACCTTTTTGGCCGCCATCTTTATCTAGACGCCATCTTGGATTTCAAAATTTAACAGAATGTATGAGAATCTTGAGGTCACGTGGTATAATCCCTGCCTCCTGATTGGTTACTCCCCCTATGAGCGTCCTTCACTACTTATAAACAGTAAGCCATTCGGTCGTAGGCACCTCCACGGACAAAACATCTGCTTGAGAGTGGCTCGATCGTTTTAGGTCGTTTGCTTGTTGTAGTTTCGAGATTAAATCCAAATAAAGGTGATAGAGTACATTAGGGCAATAAGTGTTTCGTTGTCATTGGTGTTTAATGTGACAGTGCGCGCGGTATATGTTTAAATAAATACTTTTGCACGTAGTCAGACTCAATACGTGCAAAAGTATTTATTTAAACATATACCGCACGCACTTTCACGTCAAACACCAATGACAACGAAACACTTATTATTCTAATGTACTCTATCACCTTTATTTGTATTTAATCTCGAAACTGCAGCTAACACCTCTACTTGATAATGGAGTCAAGATAACTTCGAAACGTCGTAGTTTTATTCTTTTAATGTTCATTATCAAATGTATTTCGAAATGTTCTCTTATTAGAATTTGATTTCAGCAGTGAAATTTTAATTCTTAACATCTCAATGTGACCAAAGGCACACCACATCATGACAAAGTTTAGGGCATCATTTGTCCGATGTTGCAGAAACCATTATTGGCTAGCTATCATTTTTTGGCGTAGGTATTGTCTATTGCCTTTGTAATTTCTCAGTTTAACGTCAAATTCGTTTTAAACACCAGGCATATTGGCGTTTCGGTTAATGCCTTACATTATGCCAAAGAGCGCGTTCGGAAGGTAATCTGCCGGGGAAGGGACTCTCATATAAAAAAAAAAAAAGATGCGGGTGCTCTTCGTACCTTCTGAGGGTTAAAAACGCGGTTTCGGTACCTCTTAGGGTGTTCAGGCTTCAAAGGTCCACAACGGGAGCTTTTGCAGTACCTTTTAGGGTGTTGAGCCTAAAAATATATGACAGCAGATAATGTGTTGTTTTAGAGTTGGCACCTATTAGGGGTGAAAAAAATTTCAAGCCGCGCCCACAAAACTCTTTGTACCTGTTAGGTTTTCTTTTTTTCGAAATTTCCGACGAGCATCCCTGTTCTTTTTATATGGGAGTCCCCCGGGGGTAATCTTCATTTCCATTTGAAACCCAAGAAACGCAGCTCCAACAGAAACAAGGTTTTTTGTGAAAGTAGACAAAAGGTTAATTTACAGCTTAGGTTGGGACGAGGGATTACTTCGTTAGATATAGATCTCTTCGACATGTTGGGCCAGGGGAACAGGAGACAGCCGGCTCTACCACAAGGTGGTGTAGATCCTGGTGAAGAAACGGAGCTGATGTTGGCTTCCATTTCATCACGTTAATTTGGTTTAACTCTTTTTTGCGTTTCATATAGAAGATATACTCTGTGAAGGTCTGGCATTAGGGAGCAACTCGTTTCCAGTTTTGAGAACCCCAGAGCGTAACCAAAATGAAAACTCAAACAAGTGGTATCTCAACATATCGTGGTATCCTATATTAGGTAGGTGATCGCATTATAGTATATTTATGAAAGTTTTAAATAATACTTAACACTACTTACAATATAATACTTAAATTACCTGCACCACGATTCAAAAACTGCCGACGGTGATGAGTGCTTATGTTACTACGAAAACACATTCGAAAAACTTAAAAAGGAAACTTAAATTGTGCCACAGTAGTTAGATTTCCGTAGGATGCTAATATTTCTACATTAATTAACTTTGTGTTTGTCTACTTTTCCACAGGATTGTTTCATGGCTGGTTGCTTTTTTTTCCCAATTGATCTTTCAAAGTTATCGATTCTTTATTGAGTATTCATCTTTTATTTTTGTTGATTTTCGGCAATTTCAGGAAGCTTTTCCATCATTTTACATTGATTTATTACTGTTACTATGAAGCGTTCATTTTTCAACTCAGTAGAGGTGATCATAAGGGCAGTGTATAAATGATTACAAATATCCTGTTGTTTAGTCGGATTCAAGGGATAATCATATCATAACTTGTCGCCTACGGACATACAATAAAAATTCTATCTACTTGTTGGTGAAGAAGGGGCGTTGTCTAAACCATTTTTGTTATGTTGTTTTTACATTTTAATGTGATTCACACTACTTAGCACTACCTCTAAACACTTGTACGGATACTTACGTACATTACTAACAAAACTGGTTATACAATGCGATTACTTATACACCACTTGCAATACGATACGATTACAGATGTAATACAATACGAATACTAATTCTTCTTTTGATTCTAATACTTACACTTCTTACAATAAAATACGATTACTGATGCTACTGATGCTAGCTACTTGCATTGTTTAAATTTTACTGCTCCTGTTGCTGTAGGACAATGATATCATAAGCGGAACTTTGGGGGTTATCCCTAGTTGGCCAGGATCCTACCCAATTCAGTTTAGTTGCCTTAAAAATAAAAATACGATTATTTAATTAGAAGTTGGCACACGCGAAAAAGGTCAATAAAATATAGAACTGCGAGTTCAGTTTGCTTTCAGAAATTATCATAGACAGTGAACCATTTACAAGCAAAGCCGTTGCAATAATTATTGGCGTAAGGTCCTACAAGTTTGCAAGTCTGTCAAGCCGCACTGTAGCTGCAAATAAGATTTCGAACACTAATACGATGGGTATTTGCAAGTATGACATTTACATGTAACTTAACCCTTGATATGCTTCCAAAGAAAATTTCGTGAACTTTCATGTAACTGTCATTTTGTAAGAGCCGAGGTTACACGGATATGATATCCTTTGCTCAAAAGTTCCTTTGTTAGATTCTACGAACTTAACGGAATACGCCCTCTTTTACTGGTGTACACGTGATTATAACAATTCTACCCAAGGCTGGTTAAAGATGCAAAAGGTAAGACGTTTATCAATTGCTGACGCTCGTAATGTTCCTCAGATAAGTTGTCCTGCTGTAGTTCCTACTTTTCTTGATAATGCTTTACTCCAACGATAGGCTTTTCATCTGCTTTAATCGATTAGTGAGACCATGCCAACACTAACGAGGGTCTGAATGGGGTTAACCGACTAGCCACAAAGGGCGAAAAATATTACTGACTACCGACTAAACCAGGAAAAAATTACCGACTAGCGACAACAAAAATTTTAAAGTAAGCAAAAGCTTTATGAATGTGTCAATGTATTTAACCGACAACCGACATGGTCCGACGTTATAGGGATGTTTGAATTCAGAAAGATCAGCATTTTGAATTTATTTCTAGCTAAGGAAATGTCCAGATCCTTTCGTAGGCTCTATTTCACCTGACGTAACCACATTAATTCCAAATTTGTATGGTAATCATACGGTTTCGAGTTCAATTTGGAATTAATTTGCACGAGCTTCGGCTGGTGCAATTTCAGCTTTTTGAAAAATAGGTATCCAAAGGGTACATGTGTGGGATACAATCTTATTCGCATTAACGGATATACACGAGCCGATGACAATGGTGTGGTATACCACAGGTATCCCACACAAAAACTCACAAGTGCAAATTAATTCCAAATTGAACGAGAAAAACCGTATGATTATTTATTGGTAATATAAACATGAAAAAATTTGCGCGGAGGAAGTGCCGAGGTCTCCTTCTTGAAGCCATTTTTTCTCATTCGAGAAAACTTTTTTCAAAGTTTCTGGACAAAATTTTCGTCATCATTTTACGTGATATCATTGGCTTATAAAATTTCCTATTGTCTTTCAGCCAATCATAATCCAGAATTACGATGTGTAATTTGCACTTGTGTTCCCTTTTTGCACTGGTGTTACACTTGAACTGCACTGCTCTCAGCCAATCAGAATCGAGTAATTTTTCCATGCATATTATTAAGTCAATTATAGGATTTCCTCTCTTCAAATTACTTTAAAGCCACAGGATCCTTCTATTCTGGGGGTAGCGGGGGTATCATTTCTAGAACAGCGGCTCGTAATCTAGCCGACGAGACGCCCTGCTGTTGTATTTTCACTGCCTGTTGTTCATTCATACGGTCGGGCCATGAGTGGAATTGTTAAAGTCAGGGTGAGTTTTTTTTTTTGAAAAAATAGAGGTCGCCATCGAACGCCATCGAAGCCGGTTTCCGGTGGAGAAATAAACTCATAAAGGAGTATCTGAGCTAAAAAGAGACATGTTACGGATTTTTTAGGACTAAAGGAACAGGCATATGAATATTGGAATTGGCGGGTGCTCGTTAAAGTTATTTCGCCTGGCCAAATCGCCTGCGTCCAAATGCGAAAATTCTGCAATTGTGACGGATGGGTAGTGGCAAACAAAATTACGTATCCTAAGAGCTGGAGTGGGTGTTTCACTCTTTGTCTAATTTACCTCTCCTGATCTACTTCGATGCCCCGTAATCGATAGGAAAACAAAGTCACATCTAGAATAAAGCTTTGGTGATTTTATCGGTGTACTAGATTTGCAAACGAAAGTGGGGTTGACGATCACGTTGCTTAAAAAAACAAACAAAAAAAAAAACAGAGTTAACGAGGTTTAAAGTGCAATTAAATAATGAATTATTACAAGTTTTACACTTCGTCTAGAGTTTTAAAACTTTAAGTCTTAAAACTGCGCAAAATACATAAAAAAATGTTATGATTAACTTGCATTTTTAATTATTAAGGGACCGTTCATTTTTTATAAGGTAGGGGGGGCTGGTGGGATTTGGGGGGGGGGCATGCGAAAAAAAATGGCTTTCGCGGGGGGGCCATCCCAAAAAAATAAGGGAAAAAGGGGGGGTCACGTGAAATATTTTAGTAAAACTTTAAAATGGCATAATGTTTGAATATCAAAAAAATTGCTATAGAATAAACATAGAAGGCAGGATACAAATTTATTACAAACTTTCCTTCTGCTTTAAAAAAACGTTTGGCGACAAAAAGCATTTGTAGCCACTGAAAAGAAGTATTTAACACTGTTATTTTCGAATGCAACTTTCACCGGCACTCATCTTCATCTCCGCTGTCGTCGAGTTCTTCGTCGCCGCTTGTGCTGCTATGGGAGTCTCTTTCACCAATGCTGCAAGAAGCAGCAATGCTTTCCGTCAGAGTGTACTCTTCAGGGTACATGAAGGTGTAAACATAATCTCTGACTTCCTGCTCAAGGTTGGTGGTGATTCTGCTTCTTGCAGCATTGGTGAAATAATTCCCTTCCAAGAGCTGGGCGATGTATGGCCCATCTCTTCTAAATATCGACGTGGCAACATCCTCAACTTTAAGACACTCTTCCGGGACGGCCGTTCTAGGAGGGTACACAAGGCATTGTGGAAGATCATTTCCTAGCGGGTTTCCAACACAGATTCCATAAACTCGTTGGACGTTGTTTTCAGTCCGCTTCCTCTTTCTTTCATTTGACTTTCTGCGGTTTTCTTTTTTCCTTCTCCTTTTGTTGATGTGCTGTTTGAGTATGCCCTTGAATATGCTGTTATAATTGCTCTTCTTATATTCTAGTGCTTCCATGTCCTGCGTGACCTTCATCAACTTAGCTTCTGTACATTTGATCTGTTTTACAGTAAGGTAAGGTAAGGTAAGGTAATTTATTTTACGTCAAGAACACGGGGAGTGGTTGCCCAAGTCTCCCGAGCCAGGGGCTCATGATAAAAGTGTTTGACATACATGTTAAAAAAAAGATTTAAAAACTATATATTAAAAAATACAAAATTATCATACTATTAATATCTTAAAAAATATGCGTTGAAAATACAATATTAAAAAACGATAAAAATACAACATGTAAAGGAATCATTTAAGACAAGAACTGCATTGGCAGCCACCAAAGTTTATTGTATTAAGATGATTGATAAAAGCTGGAACGTGTGCTGCATTTTTTGCTGCCGGCGGTAACTGATTCCAAATTCTAGAGATGATATAAGAATACGAGCCGTGGAAGAATCTACTATTGTAAGGGCGTTGTTCTACGTTTAGCCCGCTGCTTCTAAGATTGTATGGCGTGACCCGGGGCTTGAATAAGTTGGTGATATAACGTGGGCCATTTTCTTTAAAACACTTAAAAAATATTATCAGAGATTGTTCAATACGTCTATGTTCTAGCGTTCTCATGCCCAGCAGTTTGAGTAATGACTCATAATTAGAAGTTTTCCCCGTGTTCATTACTGTTCGTAGACCGTAGTAGTTAGCGTCTTCCACTTTTTTGTTGAGCGTTTTACCTATACCAATCAGTAAGGAATTACAATACTCAAAATGCGGTATTATAAAGCTCCTGTATAAAAGTAATAAAGTATCTATGGGTACTAAGCGCTTGAGGCGACGAAGTGCGGCAATCTTAGCGTATACTCTTTTCAGCATTACATTTGTGTGTTCTTTGAAAGATAACTTATTGTCCAGACATACTCCAAGGATCTTTAAATGTTCTTTGATATCGATTAAGGTGCCATCAAACTCCAAATCGTAATTGTATGTTGAATTCCCAAGAATCATTGCTTGTGTCTTGTCCCCGTTGGCTTGAAGATAGTTGTAGTTAAGCCAGGTAGATAGTTTTTCCATGTCTTGATTTAAGACGTGTTGAAGCACAAGAGGACTTTCGTCCGCCATATATTCGGTTGTATCATCCGCGTAGAGGCGGAGGGAAGAGACGGAAACAGATTCGTTCATGTCGTTCATAAAGATGTTAAACAGTAAGGGGCTAAGGAGACTTCCCTGCGGTACGCCGCACTGTAAAAGTGACCAGCTAGAACACGTATTATTGCATATTACCCTTTGTTTACGGTCATGCAAAAATGATCTTAAAAGTTGTAGGGCTGGTTCTTGCAAGCCATACGCTTTTAACTTTGCTAGCAGCAGATTGTGGCAAATGCAGTCGAAGGCCTTGGAGAGATCGATAGCAACTACACCCACTTCTTTTTTTTCATCAAGTGCGCGTCTCCAATCATCTGTTAATTTGATCAACGCTGTAGCGCAGGAGTGTCCCTTAAGAAAACCCGACATGTTGGGCGAGAAAATTGGTGCAAAAGAGGCGTACATCTGGTCGAACAGCACTTTCTCAAATAGTTTAGAGATTGCAGAGATAACGCTGACTGGTCGGTAATTGTTTTTATCGGTCACATCGCCCTTCTTATGGATGGGGGTGACATTACTCATTTTCCATTCTTTGGGCAGAGTACTCGTGCGAATACAGTAATTAAACAAAGACGTTAACGGAGTAGCCACGGCTATAGCGGAAAGTTTAACAATCTTTGGAGAGAAACCGTCGGGGCCAGTGGATTTCTTGGCATTCATTTTTAATACGTAGTTGGTTACGGTTTCCTTGTTGATTTCCTTAAAAGCAAAGTCAAGGTTGTATGATTTGCTTTTAATTGCTGCTATGCTAGGATGGTCGCCGAAATTCTCTTCCGTTAAGCTCAAGGCTGAGTCCTCTATATTCTTGGATTTATAAAGAAGTCGTTAAATACGTTGCTGGGATTAGATACGAGTTTCCCATCATCCAGAAGATGGATGTTAGCTGTGCCATCAGTGTTAGATTTGTTGTTCGGAAGAAGAGGTTTCATCTTTTTCCAGAATAAACCAGCAGATGATGTTCCTGAGGCTGCATCGGCGCAGAAATTTTTGACTGCTCTTCTCTTTAGACCTGTAACTCTGTTCCGTTGTTCTTTGTACTTACACCAGTTTGAATCTGTTGGCGCGCGACGGAATTTCTTGTAGAGTCGGTTACGTATGCGAATCTGCTTTTGAATGTCTGGGCTGATCCACGGCAATTGGTTATTACGAAGCTGTATTCGTTTTACAGGTGCGTGCTCGTCTAGGACTTGTTTATATAGGCCAGACCAATGTGCCCATATATCATCGATGTTGTCATAAATATAAGCGCTGTCCCAGGGGACGTTTCTGAGATCAGAAAGAAATGTGTTCGAGTCCAAATACTTCAGGGATCTGAATTCTATTGTTCTTGCCTTAGGTCTCGGTAGCTTTTGTTTCCTCACAACAAAGATCAGGTCGTGATCGCTAATCCCGACTTGCAAAATTCCACTTGTCGCCAATCTCTCAGGGTGTGATGTTAAAACAATGTCAAGTAGAGTTCTTGAATAATTAGTTGTTCTTGTAGCCTCGTGAATAACATTCGTTAGACAGAATTGTTGGCTGAACTTGGTCAGATCTTTATTAGGGCCATTTGGGTTATCAGGTGATTCAAGCATGTTCATATTAAAGTCCCCGATAAACATGACTTCTTTACATTAAAACTGTGGGCAAATTCTTCGCCCTGCTTTAAAGCAAGCCCATTGGACTGAAAGAGTGTGGAATCGTGTTCCTTTACATCTTTCAATATGACATTCAACTTTTCCACCATTGCTCTGTGCTCTTTGATGGAGAAGTTCAGTTTTCTTCCATCACTGGGCTTCAACTGGTACCCTTGCATGGAAAACTCACTCGCCCTTTCTGAACAGCCATCCGCACCTAGAAAAATTGCTTCTTTTGCTTGTAAGATGTCAAACTGCCTGGATCGTTCAGCTGTAAACCTTTTCTTAAACGACTCGTCGCTTTCGCCATTATTGCGCATTTTGGAATGAGCCTCTTTCATGATGCTCATGTAGTAATGCGCTCTTTCCCCGATTGGATTAACAATATAAAGAAGAAAGAGCATGGAAGTGGCAGGCTGGTTTTATCTGACCCAGAGAGCGTTGCTCTATTTGCAGATAAGTTTATTCTCAAATCGAAGTTTGTGGTGGATTATCTTCAGCATCTTGAAGTGCTGGAATTTAAAAGGAAAAAGAGAGCAGAAGAAAAGGCAAAGTTAAGTAGGGAGGAGGATTATCCTTGGACTGAGTTGTGCGAAGGTCTAACCAGGCTTAAAAAGCTACGTGTTCCAGAACTAAACAAGTACTCAAACCACCACGGGCTGAAGCAGCATTTGAAAAGCAGCAAGAGTGAGAAAGTAAAGGCAATTGTAAGACATTCATGCTTGCAGCAGAAGAGTCCTCTCAGAGCTGGCCAACCAACACTGAGAAATGCCAGGACATTGACACAAAATGACAACAGGGCAAGTGCTGACAGCAGTGAAACGGATGAAAGTGACAATGATGAGTATGACAGTGATGCCATTGACTCTGAGGGAGGAGATGACTCAGGTGACGTCATTCTTGCATTCATCAATTCAGATGAGGAAGATGCCAATGAGAGGCCAAATGCCACACGCTCAGGGTGAGCCATAACTAGGAGATCCGAAATTGACTTCTCTTTCCTTTGATTTGTTTTTTAAACAACAGCTCTCTGTCGTATAGAGATTGTAAATATTGTCTTCATAGTGAGCACAATAACGTGACTAGGGGGATAATAGAGAAATATTAAAAAAGTTGAAATCTAAATATTGTTTGTTCAATTTTTTTTGGGGGGGGTCATCCCAAAAAATGACCGCTATAAGGGGGGGCCATGTGAAAAAATTGGTAAGCTGAGGGGGGGTCATGCGATTTTTAAATGGTGCTTCCCAAATCCCACCAGCCCCCCCTCCCTCATAAAAAATGAACGGTCCCTAACTGAGATTTACCGACAACTGACACAGGTGGAAAATTTTAACTGACAACCGACAAAGTAATAAAATTTAACCGACAACCGACATGTCCCCCCCCCCCCCCCCCCCAATTCAGACCCTCAATCAACTTCCAATCAAACAGTAAGCAACGAGCTAACATTCAAGCACCAAACTTTGAGCACTAACATAGTCGTCTCTGAATTGGAAAGTATAATATTTATAATATTAATATTAATATTAATAATTATTATTATATGGCTCTGGCTTGTGGCCGATGTAAAGCGCGCTCTGATTGGCTAAGAGCGAGACCTGAGCGGTCATGATGCAGCCGTAATGCCCACGGGCCGATTACGGATTATGCAAATTGGGAAGAGCCCGACTCTGAAAATTCAAGCGCATTGAAGCGATGAAAGCCGATTAAAATCAGTAAGAGAATGTAAGTAGCTAAAAGATATTTCCTTAATAAAATTTATATAGATGATTTACCAGCCGGACACCTTGGCGGGCACTAGTGAAAAACAATCAAAGTTTGCCGAGTCTTAAGTAAAGCTAAAATCGCTAAGTGAAAAACACCATCGGCAGATCTGTCATGCATCCTGAGCAGAACACAACAAAGAAACTAATAAGATATCATCTTAGTTACAACGATTACAGAAATATTAAACTCCGTCACAGTTCTCATCAAATATATTCCCTTGCTTTACACAAGCAAGGGTAAATCAGCTTCCAGGATCATCAGATGTAAACAATCGGGCGGTTGCTGTCGGTAGCAGTGTTTCTAATAACTACAGGAAGTTTTAGACGTTCACAAGGCTTGAAAAGTTCATCCATAAATCCCAGAATGAAGAAGGCGAAGATATGTTGTCGAAAGCGAATGCGGAGATCGAGTTATTCTGAGCAGTGCATTCTGAAGCATTAGTATTTTGTTTCACCAAAAGACCGTTGGTTTGGACTATTTTGAAGCGTTGGTGTTTCGCCACAAAGGTCGGAAAAACTCCCCCATCAACTTGTGGCACCACTATACTAAAACACCTTTTTGAGGCTGTGACAATCACTTTTCCCATAAAGAAATGTGTATTTTTACGGAATACGTAATACAGTGGTGAAGTTCACTGACTGTGTAGTTTTGCCCTGGGTTTGAGACGATGAATGAATCGGTAAACGCACGCATCGCCGGATGTAAACTGACGACTTCCGCTCGAATATTTTTTTTCTTTTCTTTAATTCATAGGCCATATAATAAACAACTTAATAACCTCGACCGTTCGGTCATTACGGGAAAATCTCAAACCTCGGCCTACCATATTGACCTCGCTATCGCTCGGTCAATACGGCAAGGCCTCAGTTTTAGATTTTCCCGTAACGACCTCACTCTCGGTTATTTAGTAGTTAATAATATTAATGTTATTACTTCCTTGGATTTGATAGTGAAAGTCCATCTGCCAATTGGATAAAGAGGAAGATCGTTTCAATTTAAAAAAATGATTATTTTAGCATATATAAATCAAAACGTATCAATAAAACAGAAACTCATTAGAAACAGAGACCAACGATGCGCTGTGCGGATCACGTTTGGTGCCTTTTTACAATAACAAAATTGGGTTTTATATACACCGTTCGTCAATTATTGATTAGCACTGGCCGTTGTCGAGAGGTTATTTTGGCAGTCAAGACGCGTTCTGGTGGCCGTTGCCGTTGTGGAGAGGTGGCCATTGCTGGAGGTGCCACTGTAGATCTCAGTTGACAACAAGTCCTAATCGTAAGAATTTTGTTGTAGAAAGCTTTCGATAAAGAGAAACTGAGAACAGCTCGGTTAAAGTCGTTCTTGACTTGACCAGTGCATTTATAAGCTCTCCCCAGATCCCCATTACTAAATTTAGCAGTTACATGTTTCAAACACCTTAGGTCTACATTCTTCTCTTTTCAGAACGAGACGTTCGCAATCTTTAATGAATCCGAGTCTTGTTGGAGTTACGATATGGTATTTCAATTTCAAGTAAGTATTATATTGTCATAGTCAGTACACATATATGCTTATGTATGGGTGAAATAAAACAACATGGCAAAAATCAACAAATAACTCTTTCTCCCTCTCTTATTAAAAGTTTTAAGAGGTTAAGAGCCACTGCCTCTGTATTTGGAGAAATGACCAACGCGTAAATTACTAACTGTGTGAATATGAAATCAAGGCAAGCTTCCTTCTTTCTGTACTGGCCTGTTGAAAATGAGGACGACAGCCTAATGAGTTCCGACGAGAGCGCTTTCCATATGCGTGGAAAAAACCGCCATATGAAACAGCAGAAGGTTTGAATAAACAAAATGAAACTGAACGTGATGAATGTGTATCATTTGACAGCATTTGGAAACCTTCCAGTGAAAAGGACTGTTTCATGATCATTTTATGTCCCACCTAAACCGTGCGGCTGCGTACTTCATCAAGGAGCATCGGAATAGTGTGAAAAAGCAAATGGTACATGTACAGTAATTTTCTGATCATTCCGGTAACAACGAGAAAACAGGGATAGCTTAGAAGGTATTCCAAATTGTCCGAACATTTTCCAATGGAAACCGGGTTTTCCATCCAAATTGAAGGGCTCATTCTCCTTTTGGAACAAGAGATAGCATCCCTCAATGCATATAGGAAAACCGACAATCTTCCTTTCCGCAAAGCTTCGTTGTACTTTCTGCAATATATCACAAACGTTTTTCTATAACTCCGCTGTAAAACCGTCTTTACCTTCTAAACATTGGGCAACACCTTTCAGGGGTGGCGGAGTGCATTTTGAATTGGGGAGGGGGCGGGCTTACAAGCGAGCGCCAGAGGCGCTAACTTGTAGGGGGTCTGGAGATATTTGTAAAATTATCGTTTCATGTATTTTTTGTTTGAAAATGGGAAAGAGGGCTAGAGTCGTTCCTGTCTTTTTTATTTCTTCGAGGGACAGGCCATGTTCAGGCGTTGTTTGATCCTCGTTCGTCAGTTTAGAGAATTCTAAGTTCTCAACAAAGTTATTGAAACTTTTTCCCTCTCGCAATTATATGGAATATCAGCAAGTTTCATTGTTGTTTTCAGTCGTTGCGAAAATGGCACATGGAATGCAATTTATCTTTAATTTTTCCAGGGGCAAATTTAATCATTAGCAACCCTGGCGCTGACAGATCCGAATTTTCAGGAAATTAAACGCTTCAAGGATTTGAGCCAGCGAGCTCAAGATATTAAATGCACAGTAGTCCTGAACTTCAACAATTGAGCCCAGATCGTAACGTTGTACGAGATTTAACAATTTTAAGTTTCGAAGCAGTTAACAATTACTTAACTGTTTAATAATCCTGTCCAGCTAATTTCTGATGCGTGACACTAATATTCAAGAATACCAATTATGTTTTGAATTGAAGAGAATGCATTAGGCCGAGAGCGATTAAAGGAGGCCTATATATTCGTGGACTAAGAATGCATGAGCACGTTATTGTAGAATGTATAGACATGCAGTTTTAATAACAATCACGGCATACAATGACACTCTCCCTCAAATGTGATATAAGAGGTCTCATATATTCGCGCTGTAGAATTATTTGATTATTTCATTTGCTTTGTTTGATATCTTGTTCTGGTAACAATGATTATTATATTTATGGGTTATTTATTTATTTATTTATTTATTTATTTATTCTTTCTTGCTGACAAAAGGTATTCGTACTTCCATGTTTCTCTAACTTCGCACTTGAAGGTAAGCCTGCGCTGATAGAGTAGAATTCTAAAATTAAAGGCGAGTTGTCCTTAAAGCTAAAGGCACTCCTAAAGGAATTTACTATCCATGCAGGACAATTATGTAAACATTATTTTGTAGGTTTTAGCTGGTTTTCCTTCTTGTCCTCTCGTTCTTGGAATGGAAATGTACCCCCCTTTTTTACGATACAGCGTGTTCCTGGGTCACCTAAGCTACGCGGATTCTTAGTAGTACCCATTAATTATTTAAAAATGAGTAAAGAGTGAGAAAAGTGATTAATCAGCTCTTGTTTAATCACTGATATTATATATTTGATACAGATAGAAAGATTATATTTTCACGCAACTGAGAAAAAACTTTGAAACCGATGAAGAATCTTTTAATACTTGGACTATTTTTATCGATTTTCGTTGGAGAATTAAAAATCAATACGAACGGATGACTCATCCTTGTTGTCCTATACAAAATTTTCGGTGAGTTTTAGCAGAATCGAATTTTTTATCAAGCTGTTATTGGTGCTTTTCATCAAAACTTTGAAGTTCTGGAAAGAATCGGGGTATAAAAATGCAAAAATTGTCTTAAGAACCGTAATTGCTCAATTTAGAGGCCAGGACGCTAAAATTTATTTTCGATAGCTCAATAGAGGGCGGTTACTTTGTGAAAGAGTACTTCATATTAGGGATGGGCGCTAGTTTCTTTTGGGACACAAGTATTTGATTGTGATAAGGCACTCAAATGTACAACAATAGAAACTTGAACTCTCAATAGAGAAAAGAAGGGGAATGGGAGCGAGCACGAGAACGGGAAGAGTGCCGGCATGATAAGTCACTAAGCTTCGAAACGAGGTTCACTGTACTGCTTCTCATTCAAGGAAATAAGCAAACCTTTTTCTTACCTTTTTTTTAGATATACCTTGGATTCATTTGTCGCCGACAACACCGGAAATCACAGGTGAGCTATGCAAGAGGGTAAAATGAAGAATAAATTCTGACCACTCTCTGTTTAGCAATTTTAAGCTAGCGGATAACCAAACGTTTCTCAAGGCCATCATCAAATATTCTGAGCTATGGTTTTTAATCACATAAGTACAGTGTAGAGATGTATCCTTAATTACAATCTCAATTGGTACGATGACCTATATACATTTAGTTAATGTATTTTATTATTTTTACTGAAATATTACTTCATCGTGATTGGCTAAGAGTTGGCCAATTTATCATTAATTCTTAATTTACACTGCAGTGCAAATTAACGCGCACGTGTTCGTAATTTTCTCAATCATATAATAAATGAGTAATCGTATGAAAGCTCGCACAGTTAAAGATTGACATCAGTTTGTCATGTGTCGGTCCTGTTATTGATCATGAATTTCGTCATAACATTGTCAAAGTAGCTGTGGATCCACAAGGCGATAGCCGAGTGGATCCGCAGACATACTTTGACAATGTTATGACGAAATTCATTGTCAATAACAGGACAGACACATTAAAAACTGACATCAATTTGATTGTCAAATTGTCCGCTCTCGCTCGTTGACGCATCGCATAGATTATAAATTCATGTGTCTGTTTGCTTGTTGACAATAAAAATTAACCAATGGGCGCGCGAAAATTTCTGCAGTTATCGTAAAATTAACGAATCGAATGTGGTCTAGCGTTGTCTGTACTCTTATCGACAACTATGTGCCTCATCACAGTGGTCAAAATGTTGTGGACTCACGAGGCGCAGCCTCGGTATCATGAGATATCCCACGGGTAATTTGTGTTTTTTTGTTATACACACGAGCCTTTAGGCGAGTGTGTATATTAAGAAAATACAAGTGGGAAGTAGGATATTCCATGGTATCTCACGAGAGAGCGTTGCATAACTATTTTATACCATGCCATAGAAAATACAGTGGCCAACATACGCTGCGCGGCTAGTAATGGGAAGGTTGGATGTCATACCGTCGAAACACCGCGGCAAAACGTATGCGCATGCGTCAAGTTTAGTATTTCCGGTTTGCCCGTGTTGTTCGGTGACTCAGATTAATGCTTCTTGTTGTGAATCAGAAGCCACAGATGAAAGAAGAAAGGACCGCAAATACAAAAAAGGTATGTAGACAATAACTTGTTGCAATTACTGGTCCTGGAAATGTTCGTTGGACCCTTTACGAAATACTCCGCAGTGGCCGTCATTACTGATTAGTAAGCCTTTTGTCAGTTCGTGTTGTACATACATACATACATTTGATAAGTAGGTTTTAAAACTATGCAACTGTACAGCTGATGTGGAGCTACTACTACTAAGTCTAGATAAGGAAAACAGAAATTTACAACACAATCGTAATAATACTAAAAATAGTGTACAATAATAGTTAAAAAGAGGGATCAAATAATTTTAAAATATCTGAAGTTAGGGTTCTTATTTATGCCTGTTTTTTTTTTTTTTTCAATTTGTTGCTTGGACTGCTACAAGATTATATCCGTTGAAAATTTTTTTCATGGTGACAGAGAAGGTTCGCAAGTCTATTCGTTGTTTATCGATTTTATTTAGCTTGTAATACTACGAATTTCATAATGGAAGTGATCTCACGATTTCAACTTGTTGAGCTGATCATGAGAAGCTCACTTAAAACTTAAGCAACATGTAATAGTCAAGCGCCTGCATGAAAATACAAATTTTCGGTTTAGAAATAAATTTCAATTTTACTTTCAGAATTTCATGATTACAACAGCAGCAAGACTGCCTTCTTTGGTGAGCCATTCTAAATAAAATGCCAGAGAACTTTGAGGTACCATTGGATTTTCATTCAGGATGGATAGGTCAAAGGAGTCTTCACGTTGTACATTGCCAGTAATAAGAGGCAGAACACCATTACAGAACTGTGTAGTAACTCACTCATTTGAAACAATAAATTTATTAAAATTTAAAATCATTTCAGTGACTTAAATGATTTTCTATGTTACGATAACATGTTTCCTTTATGCACCACTGCTTTGCTAGCCTATCCATGCATATGTACACAAAAAGACTGTTCAACTAACTGGACAAGTTTTTAATTCACAGTATTTTAAAGTTATAGCTTTCAGATTTTAAACTACCGTACTTTAAACTCACTTGAAGTACATTTGAAATCTGAAGGTTTACAAACATTGGCTGCTCCCTGAGGAGCCTGCTTTTTTGACCATCCATATCCCTTCGGCTTGTGCTGAAACTTCAAATTCTTCCAGAATTGATAACATTTCAGGATGCCCCATGTTGCTGGATAAATAATCCCTTTTCTCTTTGAAGTGTATTTGTTTTCTGAGATCTATAAAAAGAATGGCATTATTGCAAGTTAGTTCACTGGAACTACTTTTATGTCTTTACCTTTCAAGGGGTTAAATGTGAAGAAAGGTAAAACATCTAGTAATTTTACTTCATTATATAATAGAACTGACATTTATATTGGGGTAAAGCTGTGTCTGCTGTTCTAGTTAAGAAACATGCAATAATTAATTAAACAGACTTTTTAAACTGAGTGGCCTTATGGTCTTCCCAGGAGACCTGTATTTTAAACACAAATGAGAATAAAACAGGGCAAAGTACCTGAAATATGCTATTGTGCGCAACAAAACAAGAGTTCTTTTTTCCTCTAATACACGGTGTTCTTCACTCAATCTTGGATCTTCCCAGAGAATAGACTGCAAAATGACATTGAAAAGACCAGGTGCAGTTTTGTCAGCAAACTCTTTCATCTGTCCAGGAGCATACAGTGGCACAGCATCACTGCTTTCATAATGATGTTGCAAGGATATCTAAAATTTTCCGATCAGCTGGTCAAATGAATTTTCTGAAATTAATACAAAAGGTCACCTAAACAGCATTATGTTATTTTGATTGTTACCTAAGTCACTAGTCAATATTCAAACCAAAATAATTATCGGTTTTCCAAATCATTAAAAGGATGAGACTTGAATAGTTTGTGGCAACTCTGACGCAACATTTTTTTCTTGGCCAAGAGACTCCTCAGATAACTCTTCCAAATCATTGCCATAATAATTGAGAAGTCCTCTAAATCCTTCTCATTAGTGCTTATGACTTCAACTGAATGATGAAATTTACGATATTGTCATTGACCATGTGCAATACATGTAAATAATGATAATCTGTTTGAATGAGTTTTGGTCAGATGGTGTTATTATAGTGTGCCATGGATTATCATGATGTCAAACAATTATCCTTCAAATTACTTGTATCTTGTACGTCTTGTATCTTTACATTTCAGGTAAGTGATACTAACCTGATAGTTGAGTTAAGTCATGGATTGCTGTTGTCATCCTGTTACAAACTGTTTTATCCACTGTAACTTCACCATAGCAATTTATTTTTACCACCCCAAATGATGTTTGTATTTCGGCAATGGACGTTTGCTTGCTTTTTGGGTACTGCAGGTCTATTCCACAAGCCTCTTCTAGAAATTTAAGTCTTTAGAACAGCAATTGGAAATGGTTCTGAACTTTTTGGAGGCCTTCACTACTGCAGTGTTGCTGCTTTAAGTTCTTGTGTAGTCTTAAAATTGATAAATTGCAAGATCTAAATAAAAAATTAAAAAAAAAAAAAAAGAAATAAACATATTAGTGATGAGTTTGTGTGTATCCAGATACTGAAAATGGATGTCCAAAAAGCATATCCCCCCACTAATGAAAAATGGAGTAGGTGAATTTTTAGTGAAATTTTTCATGAAGTGGGTGCCCGTAGGGTTCCTGGACACCCCTCTAACTGAATCCTCAGTGTGGAGACAACAATGCAGCACTACTGAATTTCAATAAGTATATGTGAAACTGACATTAATTTTAGACAATATTATTGGTGCAATTTTATGGGTTTGGTCTTACGAAAAATAAGTTTGTCAAGTAGCATAAAGTTCTTGTTTTGCTGTCTTTAAAATTATTATTTTTCTTTAAATTCGTTTGGCAATTAATTTTTCAAAATAATATTTCCCAACTTGTGCTACCTTTTTCTTTTCAAAATATACCAATTTTAGACTGAACCGCCTGAGGTGGCTTTTTGTAGGTACCTTTTGAAGTTTGTCATCTGAGGTCTGTTTATTTCCATCTTAGTGGAGAACCATACATGCATAAGACTTGGATCATTTAACACGAAATATAATTAAATTTAAAATGAATTTTTTTTGGTATCATGTCTATTTTGCCGCAAATTTTACAAAATTTGATACCAACAACTTGTTTATTGTTGCAACAAAAATCTTTGAAAGAGTATGCTTTCCTTTTCCTTAATTTCATTTAATTTGCTGGTAAGGAGATTCCGAAAATCCTTGCAGCAATCCAAGGCAGTGCGAACCTGCGTGTCAATTATAATTAACCGATGTCTAATTAACTGACCTGCCAGTAGCTCTAACACCGGCGGCTTCTAGTCAGGATGCGAGGCAAACCTTGTTTCTTCGCCCACTCTGGTACAGCATTTGTAGCACCACCTTGCACCTGGCTTGTACCTATGACATGTTGCTCCTATGGCATCCAGGGCTGCAAAAAGTTTCGCAGGAATCCGCTGTTTCCTGACGCCTTGCGAATGGTTTTCTCTAGGAACCGAACATCTGTTGTTGCTCGTCCGTATTTCGTCCCAGTGAACACGGCAAACTGTTGAGCCCACTAGAGTTCGGCAGCTCTGGTTAAATCTTCAGACAGAAAATATTTTTTGCCGGCACATTTACGGCTGCTTTTGTTGGCTTTCTCACATTTTTCTGCGAAGGAACCGCACAACCAAACCAACGCTACAAGGAGAACTACTCAAAAAAAAATTGCTCGTGTCGAGCGCGAACGCGCCCGAAATTCTGTCATATTTTGTTGTTGGTGCAAACACCAAACCCCTGGGTGCAAGCGCTTGAAACTTAAATGAAAAATAAACTTTTCAACGAGACAAACCTTTTCCCTACTTTCTTTTGCTAACTCTTACTTTTTGTTTTCAAACTTCGCGGTACGGGATTTTATCTTGTTTACATTGGATTTTAATACGTAACCGGAAATGCGTAATTTACCGGAAGCTCAAATTTGTGCTCATGCGCAGTGCGTTTTACCGCGGTGTTTACCGTCGAATATACAACGGATTTCCTGTATTCTGATTGGCTGTATTTTCTATGGCGTGGTATAAATAATGATATAGTTATGCAGATGAAAAAATAATACTCTGGATTCAATTACTCTTTGTTTTTGTTCCTTTATCAGTAGCTCCGGTGACTGTCATAGGAATCACTGTAGTCCTGGTATCTGTTATCTCGGCGACTTATCTTTTTCTTTTCCTGTCTGCCAAATTTCAGATGCGTAGTTTAGTTTTATATTCAAGCTAGACAAGAGATGTATATAAATATTAGCACTACACTTCAGGGCACGCTATTACAGACCATGTATGGTGCGTTGCACATAATTGCCAATTTCTGGGCTATTTTTGATCCAAACCAAGCACAAATTCGTTGTTTTAATATCAGTCATAGAGGGATACTTTCACCAAAAATCAGATTGAAAAATCTAATTTTTAAGCTGTACGAATTATATATTTTATAATATGACCGAAAAAAATTAATTCACTGTGATTGGCTGAGAACAGCCAGATTAATCGTTTGTTTGCAATTTGCGGATTAATGGGCGCGTTTTCGTAATTTTCCCAGCCATATATTAAAATGGTGATCGTATGAAAGCTCAAGCAATTTAGGACTTACACTATTCGGGAAATTTGAAAATATTTTGTGTAATTTGGAGAGAATTCAAATATCGCTCGTAGTGTAAATCCTTAATTACACTCTCAGTTGGTACGATTACCTATATACATTTAGTTAATGTATTTTATTCTTTTTACTGAAATATTACTCCATCGTGATTGGCTAAGAGCTGGCCAATATATCATTAATTCTTAATTTACGCTGCAGTGCAAATTAACGGGCGCGTGTTCTTAATTTTCTCATTCATATAATAAATGAGTAATCGTATGAAAGCTCGCACAGTTAAAGATTTACATTACTCGTGATATTTGAAAATTCTTTCCAATTTTGAGAGAGTTTTCAAATATCACTCGTAACTAGTGTAAACTGCTTAATTGAACTCGCATTCATACCTTTACCTATACTTATTTATTTTGTATCTTGCTTGTGTAACAATTATTTAGATGGCAGGAGGATTTGTATTTAAAAAGATATATATTAATACATAAAAAGATGTATATTGATTGATTGGTTTATTCATTTCAGCCACTGTGGCCACTACAAATCAAACACGCAGTACAGGTAATATAGCCAGGAAGTTGAAGTTTTTATCTGTCATGTCTCTCAGAGCGTGTATCTAACACAATATCAGTAAACGGGCTTCCGCAAAGGATCAATTTCTTGGTTTTCACCTGACGTCACGGCGGCAATGTTGGAGCCCCTAAACAAAGAAACGACGGCCATGTTGGAGCCCAAAATTTAACCTCTGGAAATTAAACTCTATTTTTATGTAAATCGTTTCTTTGTTTCGGTGAGAAAACACGGCTGTTGATCCCGTGAGTGAAAACCAAGAATTAATTATAATTATTTTATGTCTTGTGTGCATGTAATAATTACTTAGGTCCTTGTGTGTATATTAAACAAATCGAATGTGGTTTAGCGTTGTCTGTACTCTTATCGACAATGATATACGTCATCACAGTGGTCAAAATGTTATGAACTCACGAGGCGCAGCCTCGATATCATGGGATATCCCACGAGTAACTTTTTTTTTCTTGGGATACACACGAGCCTTCAGTGAAGTGTGGATACTAAGAAAATACAAGTGACAAGTGGAATATTTCATGGTATCTCACGAGAGAGCGTTGAATAACTATTTTATACCATGCCATAGAAAATATAGTGAGCAACATACGCCGCGCGGCTAGTGATGGGAAGGTTGGATGTAATACCTCCGAATAGACAACGGATTTCCTGTATGCTGATTGGCTGTATTTTCCATGACATGGATAAATAATGATATAGTTATGTAAATTTTAAAATAATACTCTGGATTTAATACCCTTTGTTTTTGTTCCTTTATCAGTAGTTCTGCTGACTGTCATAGGAATCATTGTAGTCCAGATATCTGTTATCTCGGCGGCTTATCTTTTTCTCCTCAAAAGAAAAAGGGATAGCCGTTACCTGTCAATAGGTTTGTGCCCGTGTTAATGAAATGCGTTTAAAGTTTCAAATTCGATATCAATACAAACAAGTTCATTTCGTTTGCTAGTTAATACTGACAATACACTCCATCCACAGTTGGGTTGAAATATTTACATAAGGTCGACACAAGACTAGGTGGGAACAGGAGACTATGATCTAGCCAGATAATAACTGGGGGGGGGGGGGAGGGGAGGCGGGGGTGGGATGGGGGTACTCCCAGAAACATTGGGTCCGGATGTGCGGCCAAGGGCTTTCCACAAGTTGCTCGAGATTTCCCAAAAAGTTGCTCAAAAGTTGCTCAAACAAAGCCAAAAGTTGCTTTTTGTAACGAAAGTTTCTCAAACGTTACTCCAAAAGAAACAAAAAAAAGTTTTGTTGCTCTCTTCCTTTATTCGTCTGATGCAAAAGTGCAACAAAAGTAAGATTTCTAAGCATTTTGTGCAATCTCGCGCCGTAACCAGTGTTGCTAATTACCTTTTCCTTAATTAAAACGAAAAATTGTATGCGTAAAGACTACGCATCAATATTAATATTAATCTTGTATAAATTCGTCACCTGAGACACTCGAGTCCTTCGCCCGCCATTTTGAATTAAAAAAAACCGCTGACCTACAACCCTGGCCATAAGTTGTTGGGACACCTCCCCTTTTGCGTGCAAAAACCCACGATTTTAACTACGTCCTTGACGCTTTAGGAAAAGATGAATTGAAGCAAGTATAATAGACCCCCTCCCCCCGAGTAATGTTGAAAGAAAATGAAGCTATTCTGAGGAGTAGATCGGATGGTGTTAAAATGGAAAAAGGGGCAATAGAAAGTGGTTAGACAGTTGTGTTGGAAGCGAACGTGATTGCTGAAAAATCATTATTGGAATAAGACATGAATATCTATGTTCTCTCGACCTACAAGTGATTTTAACTAAACCATGATTCAATTTCAGTCGAGTTTACCTCTTTGATCGTTCGTGTATTTGAGGGAGTTTTAGTGGAATACACTTAACTATTCAATTTCCGGTATAAAAACCTGATTTCAAGTGATTCGCGGCGACTGACAAAAATTGTTTTTGTAGTACAACTTCAAACTTTACACAAAATTTCACACCGTAAAGCAATTTTGTAGAACTTAAGTGGTGAATTATATGCAATAAATATTATTTGTAAGAAATGTATCTGCTCTCGACATGCTTTTGTGTGCTGTATATATGTAAGAAAACAAAATAAAACTAAAGTTCAAGTTCTACAGTATCTGAGTTAGTCGTATGTTGGGAAGATGTTTTACGAATGGTTTGTAAGCCGATTCAGAGACTCAGTGGCGTGCGTAAACAACCAATTTACCTCAGGAAAGTGAAATAGTGAAAAACTGTGACTTGGGCTTGAAAATGGTGCCCGAAGCCTGCGGCATCGCGGGCAGAACTTTCAAGACCTCGGTCATAGGTTTTCACCATACGCACCGGCCCTAAGCCGATAAATAACATGCTTATTTTTTACTGCCGTAAATTAGTTCTTTACGCCACTCTGTCTCTGATTCGGCTTACAAACCATTCGTAAAAAATCTTCCCTTAATCAAAATTGATGACTGCCCCAGGCCAGTGGGTCTGATCAGGACCGATGGAAACAGAGTGAAACAAATGTAAATGCAATAACGCGGTTCAAAACGGCAGACCACGCAGATAACTGCGTGGCCGAGGAGTTGAACTCGGGACTACCAAGAACTTTGAAAACTAACAACTGGTAAGGTCGTAGCTTGAAACCGCGGCTCCCGCATTTCATGTCTCACCCTATAGCCACACATTCTAAAACGGGTCAGTACAAAACGAAGGCAACGGACTGTAGAGTGCATACTGCAGACTACAGAATGACGACTGCAGAGTGTACACTGGAGAGTGCAGATCGCATGGTGTAGACTGCAGACTGCAAACCGCAAACTGCTAACTGCAGACTGCAGACTGCATATTGCATACTGCAGATTGCAGACTGGAGGGTGCAGAGTGGAGAGTGCGGACTGCAGAGTGCAGAGTGCAGGGTGCAGAGTGTAGAGTGTAGACTGGAGAGTGCAGACTGCAAACCGCAGACTGCTAACTGCGGATCAGGTGTAAACCGAACACTAATGGTAAGATGTAGACTGCAAAAGCTTGCAGACCAGGGGTGAAATGCAGAGAGCAGACTTTTTAAGTGTATGGTGTTATAAACTCCACCATTAAGAACTAGGAGCTAATGGGGCTGGGTATACTAAAGTAACAAAGTTAACAATAGTCATTACCGAACTGGTGTATTTTGGACAAATTTTGAGGCATTTGGAAATCAGGGGATGAAACACTTTCTCGAGTGTTTGACATTGTAGCCATGGAGAGTGAATTTATTTATACTTTCAAGGTTGTAAAAAAATCTGTGGCAGCTTTAAACCTTTTAAAAGTTGGTCAAAATATCGTTTCTCTCTCCGGCAAAAAAAACAGCAAAAACAAAAAAACAATATAAAACAAAGCAAAGCAAATGAAGCAAGAAATCAGCAAGAGAGCTCGCGGTAAGTGCAAGTGTCAGTTATCAGTTAAAAAATTGTCTATTTGTCAGTTGTCAGTTACATTTTCGGCCATTTGTCAGTTGCCAGTTAAGTGGCTGTTAATACACCTTTTGCTGTTCATTTACAGAAAATAAACATTCATTTGTGTCCAAGTTTCTTTCATTATGATCATTAAACTCTCATTAACACCAATATGACCTTCATTTGCACGTAAGGAACGTTCAAGAAAAATATTTACATATGCATTAACATTCAAAATCATCGAAAGAAAAACAATACCTTCATTTGACATTCATTGACTGTAAATGTACTTTCATTTTGGTCGAAAAAAAATTCGTTGTCACGAAACGACAATCATTTACACTTTATGACATTCAGTTTTCAACAGAAGACTTTCAATAACACAATTTGCATGAGAACTAACATTCAATTGCATTATTATGCAACCATATCCATGAAGATAACAATCTTAAATGCGGTGAGACATACATTACCGTGTTTTCACCTAACGTTAAGAGAAAACAATCGCTCATTAGCGTAATTCTTTTGAACAGAGATATCTCGCCCAATTTTCCTCGAAAATTTGATTATAGAACAAGGGACCATATGTACTTTTTTCAAATCATAATTTCACAATCCTCCCCTTGCAGATATAAATTCGGCCACTTACGAAACTTTTTGCGTACAACTCAGAGGGCGCACTACAGTATCCGTGTGACATACATGTACGTGTAGTGACAGTTCGATTTGTCCAGAAATGCCACGAAGAAATAGAATCGCATTTGAACACCGCGAAAGGATAGTCAGGGCTTTTGAAGATTTCAACGAAGACTATTTACCATTTACTAGTGAGGCAATTGAAGGATAAATCGTTCAGCGAATTTGATATTCTATCTTTCAAAAATAAATGTTATTATGGCTGTAATGTTTGTCTCGCCGCATTAAAGATTGTTACCTTTATGGATATGGTTGCATAATAATGCAATTGAATGTTAGTTCTCATGCAAATTGTGTTATTGAAAGTCTTTTGTTGAAAACTGAATGTCGTAAAGTGTAAATGATTGTCGTTTCGTGACAACGAATTTTTTTTCGACCAAAATGGAAATACATTTACAGTCAATGAATGTCAAATGAAGGTATTGTTTTTCTTTTGATGATTTTGAATGTTAATGCATATGTAAATGTTTTTCTTGAACGTTCCTTACGCGCAAATGAAGGTCATATTGGTGTTAATGAGAGTTTAATGATCATAATGAAAGAAACTTGGACACAAATGAATGTTTATTTTCTGTAAATGAACAGCAAAAGGTGTAATTAACTGAAGACCTAAAACCTCTCCTAGGACACTTAACATTCAACAAAAATTCCGAAAATTGTGAAACGGTGACAAATGGTATGAATACTTTCTGGGAAAGTTTCCGGAAAATCGGGAAATCAGTTATTGAGCCCATGGACTGTATAATCACAAAGTGGGATTTTTCAAATGTTAGTTAGCTTTTCTTTTTTGCATTTCTTGGCACAGGCGGCCCAAGCTCACGATGCGAGGAGTTTTTATAACATAGCGCGCGCGCTAGTCCTGTCTAATTCCTATTGAGCCATCATGAACGAAAACTCTGTATACGCACGGCCGTGCGTATATAACATGAAGTGCGCATTTGCAATTTAGCTGCAAAATTGCCGTCGAGTTTAGTGCAAGTTCCCTTTGTTTAAATTTCGGCAATGCGAATTAAGGTTATTCTGAACAATCCAAACCCTACTTGGAGCCTTTGACTTTTGCCAAGCTAAGATGTTTGCTCACGACGAGATTCATGAGGTTCTGAAATAGCAGCCTCATCCTGACTTTGCGCTGGTGAATAGCGAAAAGTCAGGAGGGGGTCTAGTTTTAATTCGCTAGGTAAAAATAATTTGATGCTTCTTGATAAGAAACGTGTTAAAGACGGCATCTACCTGTCGACGGGATCATTCCGAAAACAAATTCAAGGTAATTAAGAACATCTCAGTTTTCTGGAAACATTTATAGCGCTAATCCACTGCACTCAGACTTATATATAAAGCAATGGTACTCGCGATAGCTTTTTCACTGTCAAAACGGGAAAACAGTCGGGTTTTTCGCTTTCAACTGACCCGTGCCGTTTTTTTAACCGTAAAAATGTTCACACGGAAATGTTTCCGTTTATAAATTAACGCCTAATAAAGCGGGGAAAACACTGCTACGGTTCAGTCCCACTTCAAATCACGAGATTTTCGTATGCAATTCGAATCTCGAAAGAATTATCTTTCTTTCAAGATTATGCGTGGCATCTTTGGAAATACCTCTGGTATCTAACAAACACGGATCTGACAGCGCTCTTTGAATTCAACGGCTGCTTGCTCGCTCTAAATTTCGCTACAGCTAACAAATCTTCATGTATTTCCCATTTCGTGTCAAAAGAAACACAGTACAGTCGACTCTTGATAACTTTGATAACTCAAACCTTCACTAATTCGAACCTCGCTCTAACTCGAACCAAAATTGATTTCTCCTGGATTTCCGTCATACATTTACCGCAATTTTTCCCCGCGATAACTATCTAACTGGAACCCATGTTTACTTGATTTAATTTTCATTTCCCTTTCGGTTATTCTCTATATCATTTCACCTTCAATAACACGAACCATGTTGGCCAACACGTGACAGCTCAAGACAATCAGTATTGTAAGCCCGAAAAAACATTGAAACTAATAGTCGCATGAAGTCCATGAACCCTGTAGCAGTAGCCTGCCGTTGTTCCTTTCGAAACCTGCAAAGTTCAATTTTTGCAGGAGTGACTCCGTTTCTCCAGGTGTGACTTATTTTTGTCGGTGTGACGTTTTTTCCAAGTGTAACTCATTTTTTCAAGTGTGACCCATTTCTCCAAGTGTAACCCATTTCTACAAGTTTGTTCGATTTTACTAAGTGTGACCTATTTTTCAAAGAGTGGCCCATTTTTCCAAGTCTGACCCATTTTTCTAAGTGTGCCCCATTTCCACAAGTTTGATCGATTTTACCAAGTAAGACCTATTTTTCAAGTTTGAACCACTTTTTCAAGTTTGACCCATTCTTCCAAGAGTGACCAATTTTACCAAGTGTAAGCCATTTTTCCGAATGTAACCCATCTTTCCAAGTCTGACCCATTTTTTCTAAGTTTGAGCTATTTTTACATGAGTGACCGATTTTTGCAGGTGTGAGCCACTTTTCCAAATGTGAGCCACTATTCCAAAAGTGACCGATTTTATGAGTGTGACTAATTTTTCTAAGTGTGACCTATTTTTCAAAGTGTGACCCGTTTCTACAAGTTTGATCCATTTTACTAAGTGTGATCCATTTTTCCAAGTTTGGCCCATTTTTCCAAGAGTGACCCATTTTTCCAAGTGTGACCAATTTTTCCAAATGTAACTCATCTTTCCAAATGTGGTCCATTTTTCCAAGTGTGGCCCATTTTTCTAAGTGTGACCCATTTTTCTAGGTGTGACCCATTTTTACAAGTGTGACCCATTTTTACAGGTGTCACCCACTTTTCCAAGTGTGACCGATTTTTACAAGTGTGAGTCATTTTGCTAGGTGTGATCCATTTTTCCAAGTGTGATGAATTTCTACAAGTTCATTCGATTTTACCAAGTGTGACCTACTTTCCAAGTTTGACCCATTTTTCCAAGTGTGACCCATTTTTCCAAATGTGACTCATCTTTCCAAGTTTGGCCCATTTTTCTGAGTGTGACCCATTTTCCAAATTTGACCCATATTTCAAAGAGTGACCCATTTTTTCCGAGTGTGGCCCATTTTTCCAAGAGTGGCCCATTTTTTAGGTGTGACACATTTTTACAAGTGTGACCCATTTTTCCAAGTTTGACCCATTTCTCCAAGTGTGACCCATTTTTCCAAGTGAGGTCCATTTTTTAAAGTGTGACCCACTTTTCTAAGCTTGACCCATTTTTCCAAGAGTGACTCATTTTTCCAAGTATGACGCAGTTTTCTAAGTGTGACTCATCTTTCCAAGTGTGACCCATTTTTCCAAGTGTAACTTATTTTTCCAAGTGTGACCCATTTTTCCAAATATGACTCATCGTTCCAAGTGTGACCCATTTTTTCAAATATAATTCATCTTTCCAAGTGTGACCCATTTTTCCAAGTGTGACCCACTTTTTCAAGTGTGACCCATTTTTTCAAGTGTGACTCTTTTTCCCAAGTGTGACCCATTTTTCCAAATGTGACTGATCTTTTCGAGTGTGGCCCATTTTTCCAAATGTGACTCATTTTTCTATGTGACCCATTTTTCCAAATGTGACTAATCTTTCCAAGTGTGACCTTTCTCCAAGTTTGACCCATTTTTGACCCTTATGGTAGAACCCAACATGTAAGAGGCATGCGTTCTAGCATCGTAAGTGCTATATACCATGTTTCCACACGGTTTTGTATGTCATGTAATGTCAGGTACTAGGTAGCGCCACTTGTCCCTTTTTAGTGCAAAAGTTAAACGTATCTTTTAGAATTATCCACAGGTCGGTTCATCATCTGCTGCTTTCAAACTACAATAGTATGTTTGTCAGGGTTTAAATAAAGAAGGGAAATGTGAAGTTTCTCATTAGCGGCTTATTTATTTCTTGCCTTAACTGCGTCTGTAACATATGAGAGACCAAAAAGTTCCCGAGTTAGTGACCGCAAATTGTAAATTTGTGACAAAAGAAACCAGGAAAGTGCATAAATATTGCTGCAGACTCCGTGGCACCTAATGAAAGCGCAAATTAATTTAATCAGGCTTTGAGGAGACTCGTTTATCGATGCGGGATAATATCGGTCAAGTAGCGCTGTTTACCTTCAATACTCCTCATTGAAACGCTTCCCAGGGGTATGAATCGATATTGTTGTGTATTAATTTTGAATTGCTTTATTGTTAACAACAAAGGTGGCAACAGAAAAAGAAAGTGGTATTCCGTGACTATCTGTTAATTCAATTAGTTCTTGTTCATCTGTGATAAGAAAATTTGCGTTTTGAGAAAAAACAAAATTGTTTCTCTTCCATTTCTTCGTCAGATATTTAACTTTCTTTCATTTATCCCCCAAAACAAGCTCATCTTCTGTGTGTTTTGGAGAAAACAAGAGTTTCATGTTACATACCTTTGCGAGGAAAACAAAAGTATCAAGTTACAAAGTCGGCGCGAAGAGCTAAATTGTCACGTTTGTACAACGTATTATTGAATTTAAAATGAACGAAAATCATCGTAAAACACTAGAGTAAAATTTAAAGGCTGTCGTGACAAACAGTAATTGTACGTAATTTTCGGACCTTGAATGAAACTACAACCTTGAAACGTACTCACTGCTAAGGGGAAAAGCCCTGGCAGACTACCAAGGTAGATACAAACCGGACGTGAACCGAGCAGGAGTGAGTACTTATGGGACTACCGTGCCTGAGCTATCAATTGCAGTCTGCACTATCTGAGATTGTCTCACTAGTTTTAAGTGTGACCCATTTGTAGAAGTTTGTTCGATTTTTACCAAAGTGTGACCTATTTTATTCAAGTTTGACCCATTTTTCCCGGTTTGACCCAGTTTTTCTAGTGTGACCCATCTTTGCAAGTGCGACCCATTTTTCGTAGTGTGGCCTATTTTTCCAAGTCTGACCCATTTTACATAGTCTGACCGAGTTTAGTAGATATGACTTATTTTTCCAATTGTGACCGATTTTTAACGGTGTGAACAGTTTTTCTTAGTGTGACCCATCTTTCTAAGTGTGAACCATTTTTCCAAGTGTCGCCCATTTTTCCAAGTGTGACCCATTTTTCAAAGTGTGAACCATTTTTACAAGTTTGACTGATTTTCGCTGGTGTGACTCATTTTTGCAAGTGTGAACCATCTTTCAAAGTGTTACCTATTTCTCCAATTGTGGCCTATTTTTCCAAGTCTGACCCATGTTTACAAGTCTGAGCGAGTTTTGCAAGTGTGACCCATTTTTTTAAGTCTGACTCATTTTTCCAATTGTGACCGATTTTTAATGGTGTGACTTAATTTTCGAAGTGTGAGCCATTTGTCAGAGTGTGATCCATTTTTCCAAGTTTGACCCATTTTTTTGAAGAGTGACTTATTTTACCAAGTGTGACCCATTTTCCCAAGTGTGGCCCATTTTTCCAAGTCTGACCAATTTTTCTAGGTGTGACCCATTTTTACAAGTGTGACCGATTTTTGCAGGTGTGAACAATTTTCCAAGTGTGACCCACTTTTGCAAATTTGATCCATTATTTTTTTTGAAATGCTCTTGGGAATATGCAGACCTCCCAAGAGGATTTCACTACAATAATTTATGCAAAATATGGGGAGGGGGGGGGGGGGGGAGAGGTGTAAACAGCGTGTATTATGGGGAATTGGTAAACAGAGAATAGCTGTAATCTTTGGCAATTTAAATGAAATATTATGACCACCCCTCCCCCTATTTCAATAATGGAAAAATGGCGCGTTTTGGGTTTAGCGCCATTTCATCATTGATTTGGGGGGAGGAATGGTTTTATTTCTTTTTTTAATTTGACCAAGATTGTCCGAGGTTCCATACTGTCATTACAAGAAGCTGTCTATATGAGCTAGTCAGATCACATTCCAGAGGCTGAACTGAGCTGTTTTAGCACGTTCGATAACTAAGGGAAAAGAACGTTAGCCAAAAATAATATCCAGCTGTGAACTCTGTGCGCGATTCAAACATAATTAAAGTAACATCAAAATTGGTTTATTTTTGGTGTGTCATGTTCTCGTTGTGTCCTATAAGTGTCTGTTTAAGCATTGTCCGAAAGTGAAGCTATCTCGTTTACTAAACCATATATGACTAATGTGTATATTTTTGTTACTATTGTGCGCCAAATAAAAAGATTAAACGTTGCATTTCTCTGATTAAGCTCGCTAACTTAGTTTCTCAGAATCAAGTCAAAATATAATTTTGAATTGTGATATACTTAATCAGTACCTTGACACGATGAATGATGTTTTTGCACTACTGATGAGGGGAAATATGTGGTGTTTACGTGGAGGGTTCATTGATGAGAAGGAGATAGGGTTGATGTTATGATGACTATAAACGACAAAAACGAATAACAAAAATATGACTGAGGCAAGTACCTCGGCTTGCTTGTTTACTTGGTTTACTTTTTACTAGCTATGGCCCCGGGTTACGACTATTCAGCTACCGAGAAATACCATAAATTGTTTTGTGATTGTTTTGTTAGGTTTGAATTCGCCTTTAGACCTTTGATTGAATTTCGGAGCTCAGTGCTTTGAACGGCATGGCATGCTATGTACTGCAGCTTTTCGACCTCTCCGTTCGCGCGCTTTCGGCGCGCAGGAGTTACGCTGTAGAGCAGCTGGAAGGTTTGGGTGTTTACTTAATATGGGGGTTCCGAGATGTCAGCGTTAACGCAATTGGTAAAACAGGAATAAAAATGTTACCCTCTATCAGTACAGAACAGAGCGAGGGTATATGATGGTAAATGAGAATAGAGTTTCCATCAGCGAGGGAGGAACTTCTTGTCTTGGAAATATGCACACCTACGGTTTAGTTTTGTTTTCCGTCGACTAAACTTAATATAATCGTTAGGACGCAAACAAAATGAAGCCGGCTGTGGCCAGCTTAACACACTTAAAAGCTACAGATCCATACTATTTGTGCGCAATTAAAAGTTATGTCTGTTTTAAGCTGTCAAATGCCCCGGTATTAACAATATATGCGTTATTTTTTCTTCATTTCCAGTTTCTTTGAGCATTAACAAACTGAATTGTCCATTTAGTTATTAATTTTCTCCCTTTTATGCATCGTTTATATATATACATTAATTTATTTTAGGTAACATAATTTCTACTGATCGCCAGAAACCCCCTCAGGGGGGTGTTGAATAAGGTCTCATCTCTCATGTCTTCTCTCTCTCAAGAGTATATTTTTTATTGCGATCCCGTATGCTTCAGCAAGTTCCGTGCAATTTTACCAAGGGTGATATGAATTGAAGCACATATTGACTCACAATGTAAACGTAATAAGAATGCAATTTATCCCATTACAAGGGCAGGGAAACGTAGAAAGAACAAGTTCCTTCATCACATTTGGTGGCAAGAGTAGTCAATTGAATGAATTGAAGACTCGCATTGTTTGTATTTTACATGTCTTTTTTAAAGACTGTTTGGAGCTGGGACAGTCGTTAATCTCGTCAAGGATGACATTTACATAAATTAAAAGAAGATGATCATTGTATAAAGAGTTAACTGTCAGATCACCATCTAATCGGTTTGGCTAACATAACTTGAATTTCCTGTTGTTGGCGTTCTTAATGAGGTAACAAGGCAAGCTGTATTTGAAAAAAACCGTAACTAGCAAGGAACTTGAAAAGTATTTTAGTAACCAGAAGCTTGAATCAATTACATAATTTCTAAAACTTTCTTAGTATTTGCCGATTCAAGTGATTCAAGTAAAAACGAAAACAAAAAAATAAAATAAAATAAAAATAAAAACCCTTACAAAATTAAAAAGAAAAGCAATTTGCTAATGAACATTGGTATTATGGCCTAATTTCTCTACAGTTAAAACAAATAACTCCGACTAATAACTACATAATTCGTGCTTCATAAATAGTGTTCCCTTCCTGTGAATTTGCGTGAGAAAGACCTTGTAACCCTATCATAACAAGCACACGTCCTACCTGTCTGTCAACAAGAAACGCCTACCTTTTGACACCGGTCAGCGACAGCAGGGAGGCCTCGCAAAAAGAAAGTAATTTTAGCATGGTCTTTACGCGCATGCTGTTAGTACTATTCCATGAAATGCTTTATTTTGACCAAATCACTTCTTACAGTTACCAAGAGTACAGCTCGTAATACTGACTTAGCACTAGAATAAACTAAACAGGCGTGAATATGATAAGTTCCTCTTGAGGAGGCGTGTTTTCCTAAGCCCGTCAATAATAATTATATTACACGTACTTTGCAAATTATACTATAACTTGACCAGTAAAATTACTTTGTTACTGCTGTTCCCCAACCTAAACTAAAGTTACAAGTAAGTTAAGTCGCTGAATCTATCAATAGCTTTCAAACTACATCAATTGTCATGATCTCGCCTACGCACACATTAACTACGGAACCAACAGGTAAACTCTGCACATCTGGTTTTTAATTATAAGTAGCCAATGAGCGTCAGTGTATAAAATTTCCCTTTCAAACGAAGCTGTAGTGGCTAAATTTGATGCACAATAGCATTCACAGTATAAATAAAACGCCGTTAGCGCGAGGATCAGTTGCCTTATTCCCACCTTCCGTACAGTTAAAGTCGAGTATTTTTCAAGGGACTTATCGACTCTGCAATGTACTTAACAGCTTCAAAGGTAAATTATATCGAAACCCCTTAATTCATCTTTTATTGTTCAGCACCAGTTGCATAAGAAGCTATGCATATAAATTATTTAGTGTATATCCTTAGTGTACTCTTTGTCCTTCTCTACCTTACAGCCCAGTACGTTTATAGCTGTCTTCACGTTTTGCCTGCTTGTGAGGGCTTGGCACTCCGTTGACGCACTTGATAAGAGGTCTGGAGATGAGCATGATGTCATAAGGTCCTTTTCTACCGATCTGGACGAGGACGACATTATCCTGAACGAGGAAAACCTTCGTCCAGAATATAGCCAAACAGAAGACACGGCAACCTTTGACGACTTCCGGTTACAAGGAATTATGAGAAACCTCAGAGAAAAAAAAAGTAATGGAAAAATATGCCATCAGCCTGGAAAAACAGTTCACGTGAATGGAGATGTTCTTCACGAGTGCACCGATGACTGCTTATGTAAAGAGTGTGTTCGGAGACCCTAATACGTTGGCTGTACAGGCAGGATAATATTGTCGAGTTGATAAGACGAATTACGGATCAGGACTATAATTATGAGACTGACGTAAAATAAAATTGCTTGTAAGATGTAACTAAATAGAAAAATGAAATAAATAAAGTAAACGAAGATCATACCTTATAACCCCAAATACATTTGTCATTAGAATCAGCCTGAAGTTTTCCCAGGTTAAATGTTGATATAAAAAGTCGGTCAAATCTGCTGGCTAACCGACAATCGACACGTGTCCTTCATTTCAACCCTCGGACGTACAAGGAGGAAGGGGGGAGGGGTGGTTGCCACCGCCCGGTAGTTTACTGCAAAGTTTAAAAAAGACGATTTACTCTGAGATGCCGAAACTTTCTATAGCCTGTTCATACATCCTTATCGAAAAATTTGATACGTCAATTGTGTGTCCATTCGTCGCCGTGGCAACCGTAAGTAAATTTTTATGCAAGTCTTGCGAAAAATCTATTTTTTTTATATATAATTCTATGTTTTCCAGTTTTCTCCGTCATTGCAGAAATATTGTCTTTTTTTTTTCATTTCACAAGTATTTTGGCTTGAATCAACAAATTTTTTTGAAACGGATTTCACTATAAAAGCTAACGTTAAGAAACAACGACGTTTCCACCGGCCGGCCGTTCGACGGTCATTTTCAAGTTGAAAGTAAAATTTTTGTATGTGCTCAAATATATGCAATCGATTATAAGAATACTACTGAGACACTGACTTAAACTCTAAAATACTTACCTAGAAACAATACAAGAAAATTACGGCATGAATAATATACCAGTGAGACAATCTCAGATAGTGTAGAGTGCAATTGATAGCTACGAGACGGTAGTCCCAGAAGTACTCACGCCTGCTCTGTTCACTTCCGGTTTGTATTTACCTGGGTAGTCTGCTGGGGCTTTTCCCTTTAGCAGTGTGTATGTTTCAATGTTGTTTTTTCATTCAAGGTCCAAAAATTACGTACAATTACTGTTTGGCACGAAATCTCTTAAATTTTACTCTGGTGTTTTACGTTCATTTTAAATTCAATAATACGTTGAACAAACGTGACAATTTAGCTCTTCGTGCCAACTTTGTAACTTGATACTTTCGTTTTCCTCGCAAAGGTATGTAACACGAAACCCTTGTTCTCTCCAAAACACACGAAGATGTTCTTTTTTGGGGGATAAATGAAAGAAAGTTAAATATCTGACGAAGAAATGGAATAGAAACGTTTTTGTTTTTTCTTAAAACGCTAATTTTCTTATTACCGATGAACAAGAACTAATTTAATTATCAGATAGTCACGGAATACAACTTTCTTTTTCTATTGCCACCTTTGTTGTTAACAATAAAGCAATTCAAAATTAATACGCAACAATATTGATTGTTACAACTGAGAAGCGTTTCAACGAGAAACATTGAAGGTAAACAGCGCTACTTGGTCGATATTATCTTGCCGTCGATAAAACCAGGAAAATGGAAGATTCTGGAACATTCCGGAACATCCCGGAACATCCAATAGTTATAACAATTATGAGAAAAATATGTAAAATTAAATTTTAAAACTAAAATAAACAAAACTAAACTGGTTTCAGCTCGAAATATGAAAAGATATTATTGGGGATAGGGAAGTCGGTAGGGGAGGGGTAGGGAGCATTGGGTATTCATTCAACTGACTACAGTGGGTGCAGGCTCATCTTCTTTCCCGCCAATTGCGTCACGTCGCTTTACAGCACTCCACTGTGTCTCCTTTTTTGATCCCTGATTTTTTCAACATCTGAAGTGTTCGTCTGAGCATCATACAGTTGCTTGTTAAGTCAGTAGCCATAGTTTTGTTATCTCTTTTCGAGCACTCATAGTCACCAGGCACGTTATTCGAGTAAGTAGAAGCGAAAAAAAAACACTACCTAGTAGCATTTTGAATCTTGGAAGCTGCGTCAGGTTCAGTCAACCTGGCCCTGTAGGGTTGAATGTATAGATTATGAAGAGATGTACTCGAGTGTGTGGTATTTACACCTGGACCCTCTATAATTACCAGTTAATTGTTCGAACTGGTTGTTAAAGTTGTAAGTGCCCTTTTTCAGCGATCAATGCTTTTTGTAAATCATATCTCAATTATCAGTTAAAAAGCGTCATTTCTCAACCAACAGTTAGCATCTTGACCACTTCTTTGCTGTCAGTTGAACTATCATTTCGATTCTAATAATATAAGTAGCTGATAAAAATCAATGTACTACATATATGCAAACTACTTAAGCACTGCATGTCTGAAGGGTCAAGTTCTTTGTCCGTTTTGCTCTACCTTGGGGCTCTGGGATAACATGTAAAATAATTTTAGGGATAAGACAATATTTTTGGGGAAAAGAGATAAGAGAATTAGATTTAGCGGTAATGAAAAGGTTCGAACAAGTGAGAGTTATTTATCACACACAACTCAGTCAGCCAGTCAGTCAGTCAGTCAGTCAGTCAGTCAGTCAGTGATCAATGATCAGTCAGTCAGTCAGTCAGTTTTGATCAAAGAAAAAACGGGTGTCAGATGGCGAACATAGAAAACCGAAAATTGCCTTTTTTTGTGGTTGAATGCAATCAGCGAATTCACGGTGTGTAAATGTGACGAGGAAGGTCCGAAAGGCGTTACAGTTTCAGCTCTTTCCGAGTTGGCACGGACTACGCCACATTCTTTCCAAGTCGTTTTTCCCGCCAAGTTTAGGGCGAGTGTTGCAATATTTTGGCAGGCAACATAAAGATGACCGTCAGTGACAACTAGACTGAACCAAAATGCCTAATAAGAGATTAATTATCTAACGTTTTTCTGCACTGAAAATAAAAAAAAAAATAAAGTTTTGTTTTCCTAGCGTTACGGCTAACCCAAGTAATTTTGTGAGGTACAAATACCGCGAGATATTTAACGAGTGGCGTTTGATAATGATGAAAATTATGTCAAGTACAAGGCTTAGCTACGCGGACAGTCAATACTCAGCATTTTATTTAAACACGTTGAGCCTAAGTTCTAAGTAAGCGCGATCAAAATACGATCGTGAAAAGAACAATGCGACAGTTACACAAGCCATATGCAGCGAATACGTTTAAAACATAAAAACAGTTATGTTGGCCTTTCCTTTGGTTGATCGGCTGGCTGCATATAATGAAGCAGTTTGTCTCATAATTCCGCCTCAACTTATATATGAAGTATGTAATGAACTACATCATCATTTAGCATAGTACTGGAGCGGAATTATGTAAACAGGAACACTTAAAACCTGTAACTTATTTCATTTTAAAAAAATGACTTAAATGATCAGTAAATAGTCAGCCGAGCTCGTAATATCTGTTACAAATTGTACAAAACATGTAAGTTTTTTATGTAACTCTGACAAATTATATTATGACCAAAAAAAGATATGTAAGGAACAACAGTAATAAGCAGATTTCAGGATCATATTTAAGTGCGTGATTTCAAAATAAACATGACTTAAAACCTCTGATCAGCAAATGATGTAATGTGACGAGTTTATTTTAGTTAAGTTTACGGTTTGTTATCCCTTAGCCGTAAAACGAGCCAAACCTTTAGTGGTCAGGAGTGAAAATTGAAACATTTTTAACAGGTAGCCGTAAAAAAAAGTATTAACCGTAAAAAAATTTGAGTCACGAAAGTAAAAGTCTTAAGATCTCATGATCATGAATATGTCAAGACTTTCATGTGTCTTATTTTGTGGCTTTTAAGCTTTTAGAAAAATAAAAAAAGGTTATATTAGTCTATTAAGTTCTCTTGATTATATCTTCATTCCGGCGCAGCTGAATGGTCCTTAGACGTAAATCCTGTTTAACAGTAATCAAAATAGATTTTTTAACCTTTTTTTCAAACAACGAAAAGTTAAGTTTTAACTTTTATAAAATAATTGTAATCAATGTCTACGATTTCTCCTAATCGTAAGAAAAATAAATTAGCCGTTGGCCGTAACAAAGCCAGAATATGAACCATTAGCCGTGATAGCCACTACTCCATTGACACCCTTATTCTCTTGCACCGAAACATTTATTAAAGGAACTTGATGTATAGAAACTTTGTACAGTAGAAGCTCTGGCCTTTAGTTATTAAAGAACAAATCATAATTACAATCAACGTTAACATTAAAAGTACAATGTATCACTAACAAAATGCAGTGATACAACTGACAATTTTTTATGCACTTAAAAATCAATGTGACGAAGAACGATGTGAAGTTGATTCTGATTTTTAAAAAATAAGATACCCAAGTTTGAAGACGCTAGAGGGATGTTCTCTCTGGTGTCCGCTTACGGGAACTTCAAGACAGAGTACTGAATTGAATCGTAATAAGCCCCGAAAGTGTCCGCGGCCGCTTACGGGAATGTCCGGTTGCGGGGATGAGTAAATACAGGGTTTTATGAGAGTCAGTTCAAACGGGGATTTGTGAAGGAGGTCGTAAGAAGAGCTTTCCGCTCAAGAGAACGTCCGTGAAGAGAACGTCTACTGTATTCGAGTTAAATGGATGGGCACGAAAAACTCTGACAGAATTTACTTTCCTTTGAGTGAGATCCATATCATATTCTCTTGGATCCGATGTAAGGGTTTTCGTATAACAATACAAATTGACGTAAACGATACCCGACAAAGAAAATATTTGCGCCAAGTCTCATTTTGTATTGAGCTGTGTGATAAGCTGTAACACATAGGGAATTTATTTAAACCTATATAAATGATTTCATGTAGCTCGTGACGTAACTGGACCCAGTACTTTAAATTGGCTAAGTATGTATCTTCTCTTTTGGGCCGCATTCTCAGCGATTGAACGGAATTTCCCCTCCCTCCACACGCCATTACCTGTTTTTTTCTAAATTAGCTGGCGGTTTCTCCCTTAACTTTGCTGGGCTACTCCTTTGATATGTTTCTAATTTAAGATGATTTCCGCTCAACATTCGAGCAACCATAATAGAAAAATTAAACATTGTAAAACTTAATGGTTTGAACCCAGGAGTATCAATAGTTCGTATAGTGTGATCGTCCGGATTAGGGTAGTTCTGAAAAGAACTGTTGTTGGTGACTGACGTTTCGACAACCTGAGCGGAAGTCATCTTCGTGACTCTGAAGATGACTTCTACTGGTGAAACCATTACGTGACCATTACAACGCTTCTTGTTACTTCTTACTTCCCAACAATAAAGGGATCAGGGACATTTATACTTTTCCGTTATTACCCTATTTGTTACAAATCAGATTCACAACATGGGCGGACAATATAGCTTGTTGTTCCTTCAGTTTAGTTCTAAATTTATCTTCATTAAACCATTTCTTATCGAGCTTAAGTGTATAAAAGACCTTGTGTGCGGAGACTATCTCCAACTTGCTATTCCTCTGACTTAGCTCGTTAAAAGCAATCGTTTGGAATTGAAGAAGAAAAAATCAAAATGAGTCTTGGAATTTTGAAGGTAATTCAATCGCTTTTATCCAGTTAAATATTTTTAATGAAACCATCAGGTCAGAGATTTTTCATTATAACCTTCCTACAATACGACATATTTTTTCTAAGAACTGGGGATCTTCACGGAAAGTTGCCATCTTCGCCAACCAAGAAAGTACTATCAAAATATCTAACGATGGTCTAATGGTAGCTATCTCACATTGATATTTCGCTACAGCTAATTGTTACCCAGACAATGAGGACTGGGTTTGAATTTCGGCCCTTTTTCCTTTACCTCATTCAGTCACAAATCGCCGTCAGGTCTCTAAAGCGCATGCATCACCAGTGCATCGTGCATGCGTAGATCAGGGCAGCTGAGCACATGGTGGGAATTTACAGAAGTTGTCGTCGTTAATCCATATGTGATTTCTAGGGTGATGAAATCACATACAAACGAACACACCGTTTACGGTAGACCCACACTAAAGGACGTTAAGCGTTTTCGCAACGTGTCGGTCTGCAAGCCTTACGAGAGATCACTTAGCGAGCGAACATTCTGAGTGAATTGGTCAAGAGTCATGTTATAGATCGTTTTCGTGTGACGTCATCATTTTCTAAAATCGAATAATAAATTTAAAAAATTAATAAAACATTATTCGAAAACCATTCAGTGGATAAAGTCAAGAAATTGTGATGTTACATGAGATTGGTAAGGAGGACACTTCTCCAAGTTTTAAGTCTGTGCGTTTTCCCAAACAGCAGGCTGATTCGTCGAAATATTTTGCTCAAATTTAAAGAGCCCAGTATGGAGCCGCCATGTTGGTGTACCTCCGCTGTACACCAACGTGGCGGCCGGAAAATAATGTAAACATCTGGAACTTACTTAGCCTATCTAGGCGACTGATTATCTGTACTGAACAAACAAGCATTTACGTAAGCACTTTTCCTAATACTTTAACTACATGCACTGAATGGGCTTAAAATCACGAGATAAGTATGTTTTTCGACAAACGCGTTCGTAGCTCTATGTCACGCACCGCCATAACTCTGAAATTTAAAATGTCGCGCTTGCTTGAGAAACGCAAAAAAAAAAAAAAAAAAAAAAAACTAGGAAAATAGACTGACACGTTTATAGGCCGATCATGATAAAGACCTTGACTCATTTCACGCCCTTAAGGCCTGCAAACGACTAATAAACTATTAATCGATTCCAAGAAATACAATCAAAGACAGAATAGCTTGAGTACATCGATTCGAGTTAATTTCGTACGACTTCACATGTACGACATTTAGCTCAATCGCAATATAGCTAGTGCTTTTCAGTATAACGACTGCCTGGGTACACGCAGCAAAGCGGCTAGTTATAATATAATTTGACCAGTAAAATTACTTTGTTACTGCTGTTCCCCAACCTAAAATAAAGTTACAAGTAAGTTAAGTCGCTGAATCTATCAATAGCTTTCAAACTACAACGATTGTCATGATCTCGCCTACGCACACATTAACTGCAGAATGAATTAATAGGTAAACTCTGCACATCTGTTTTTTAATTGTAAGTAGCTAATAAGCGTCAGTGTCCAAAAATTTCCCTTTCAAACGCAGTTGTAGTGGCTAAATTTGATGCACAATAGCATTCACAGTATAAATAAAACGCCGTTAGCGCGAGGATCAGTTGCCTTATTCCCACCTTCCGTACAGTTAAAGTCGAGTATTTTTCAAGGGACTTATCGACTCTGCAATGTACTTAACAGCTTCAAAGGTAAATTATATCGAAACCCCTTAATTCATCTTTTATTGTTCAGCACCAGTTGCATAAGAAGCTATGCATATAAATTATTTAGTGTATATCCTTAGTGTACTCTTTGTCCTTCTCTACCTTACAGCCCAGTACGTTTATAGCTGTCTTCACGTTTTGCCTGCTTGTGAGGGCTTGGCACTCCGTTGACGCACTTGATAAGAGGTCTGGAGATGAGCATGATGTCATAAGGTCCTTTTCTACCGATCTGGACGAGGACGACATTATCCTGAACGAGGAAAACCTTCGTCCAGAATATAGCCAAACAGAAGACACGGCAACCTTTGACGACTTCCGGTTACAAGGAATTATGAGAAACCTCAGAGAAAAAAAAAGTAATGGAAAAATATGCCATCAGCCTGGAAAAACAATTTACTTGAATGGAGATGTTCTTCACGAGTGCACCGATGACTGCTTATGTAAAAAGTGTGTTCCGAGACCTTAATACGTTGGCTGTACAGGCAGGATAATATTGTCGAGTTGATAAGACGAATTACGGATCAGGACTATAATTATGAGACTGACGTAAAATAAAATTGCTTGTAAGATGTAACTAAATAGAAAAATGAAATAAATAAAGTAAACGAAGATCATACCTTATAACCTCAAATACATTTGTCATTAGAATCAGCCTGAAGTTTTCCCAGGTTAAATGTTGATATAAAAAGTCGGTCAAATCTGCTGGCTAACCGACAATCGACACGTGTCCTTCATTTCAACCCTCGGACGTACAAGGAGGAAGGGGGGAGGGGTGGCTACCACCGCCCCGTAGTTTATTTCAAAGTTTCAAAAAAGACGATTTATTCTGAGATGCTGAAACTTTCTATGGCCAGTTCATACATCCTTATCAATAATTTTGATATGTCAATTGTGTGTCCATGCGTCGCCATGGCAACCGTAAATAAATTTTTATGCAAGTCTTGCGGAAAATCTTTGTTTTTTTACACAATTCTATATTTTTCCAGTTTTCTCCGTCATTGCAGAAATTCTTTTTTTTTTTTTTTTACATTTCACAAGCATTTTGGCTCGAATCGACAATTTTTTTGAAACGGATTTCACTATAAAAGTTAACGTTAAGAAACAACCACGTATATATACTTAATGTACTCTTTGCCCTTCTCTACCTTACAGCCCAGTACCTTTACAGTTCTCTTCATGTTTTTCCTGCTTGTGAGGGCTTCGTCCTCCGTTGGCGCACTTGATAAGAGGTCTGGAGACGAGCATGATGTCATAGGGTCCTTTTCTACCGATCCGGAAGAGGACGAAATTATCCTGAACGAGGAAAATCTTCGTCCTCAATATAGCCAAACAGAAGACACGGCAACCTATGACGACTTCCCGCTACAAGGAATTATGAGGAACCTCAGAGAAAAAAGAAACATATGCTATAAGCCTAAAAAATCAAGACTTTCACGGTATAGAGTTGTTCACGAGTGCAGCGATCACTGCAGATGTACAGCGCGTGTTAAGTGTGAATGAGGCAAATAAGTTGGCTGTACAGGCAGGATAATATGCTGGAGTTGACAAGACGATTAACGGATCAGGGCTATAACGACTCTACAAATATGATTTTGAAAGTGACATTGCTTTTCTTGGAAGATGTAACTTAAGTAGCTTTTTAGCTAGGCGGAGTTGGTGCTATATAAATAGAAAATTACATTACATTACATTACAATAAATAACCTGAAGTAAATAAAATGAAATAATTAAAGATCATATCTTGTAATACCAAGTATATTTGTATATGTAATATGACTACATGCTGTCCAATTTGGAAATAATTGGATGAGAAAAATTCCGAGGACAGCCAAAATTGGACGAGGCCGTAGGCCTATTAATTATATAGCATCCAAAAGCAGATGAACATGGCGAAAAAGCAGATGAACATGGCGAACTTACGGACTCGTAGTATGTTGTAACTCTTGTCGTTGTTCTTTAGATGGCGGTCTAAGGAGCCTTGCATAACAGCAAGGCTATCTGGCTCGTATTTATTTCCGTTTTGCAGTCTTGCCTCTGCATAAAATCGGCAAAGGACGTCGTCAAGCTCGTCTTCGGGAATCTCCTCAACCTTTCTCACTTCGCTTCGCTCAGCACACCCTGGTTTTTTTTGCTTCTTTGACAGTTCTAGTTGTGATTAGTCTCCCTCATCTCGGGTAAATCAGTCGCAACTATCTCTGGAAACCTAGCTGAAGACTCCATTTGAAAGTTTGAGACGTCAAAAAGGTGGAGAGAAAAGTTGGGAAATTCCGCCATTATCAAAACATAATAAGACTTAGCGAGCTACCATCGCTCGCTGACGTTTGATAGCAGTGATAATAGCTGCAAACTGATTGGCCAATACTCGGTTCTTTTATTTATCTTGGCATTTGATTGGTTGATGGAAAGTATCCAGATTTTTCTTAAATTGGACAGTTTGTTCAAAGCTGAACTAAACGTTCGAGCAAAAACTATCCAATTTATTTTAAATTTGGACAGTTGGCAAAAATTAATAAAAAATAGATCTGTTGGCAATATTGGATTTTGATGCAGCTATATAATTAACAATTAGTATATTCTCAGCTCCGACTATTGCATTTCTAGCTCTCTGATTGGCTCAAAAACTCCGACTATGAGCCATTAGTCGGAGTTTTACCTTATATGGAAAACAGTGCGCCAAGTTTAAAAATTTTCCGCTCTGTAAAATTGTTGAAATAAAAATCGGCGGCAAAAACCCGATTAAGAATATACTAAAACAATTATTCCATTCGACCTTGTTGGATATGAAGTGATCATAACCAACTCGCGCTACGCGCTCGTTGGTTATTTATCACTTCATATCCAACGCGGTTTCATGGAATAATTGTTAATTAGACCCGTAGCCCGCAAGGGCTACGGGTCAATAGCCCATGAGGCGAAGCCGAATGGGCTATAGACCCGTGGTCCTTGAGGGCGAAGGGTCTAATTGTTGTAGTACCACCCAACTAGTCGGACAGAAAAGGCAATAACAAAGTTAGCAAATGCAAGTTGGAGAAATATTTATTTGGGGATAAAACGAGAGAAAACGTCACGCTCGATAGCGCCAATTTCGCTACTCGAGGACTATTACTAATAGTCCTCTAGTAGCGTAGCCAATCAAAATGCAGGATTTGCATTAGTCCACTAGTTGGGTGATACTAATTAGTAATTAGAATCAGCCTGAAGTTTTCCCAGGTTAAATTTTAACTACCGTACTATACCCTTTGGGAAAAGTGGTAAAAGATTTTGGCTAACCGATAATCAAACTAAAAAATTTTTTTTTAGAAAGTGGTAGCGTGTATTCTCAAACAAAAAAAAAATAAAGATAAAAGTGGAGTTGCGAAAATCACCATTGAGCTGATCTGATTTCATTAATGACTGACGTGCTAGGTTAATAGTCTTCTGTTACTGCTAATGTTTGCGTAAAGGAGACCATTCAGCGCTATTATGACAAGCAGACGTCCTTCCTTATAAAACCGCTCAATGCATGCACCATAGCCTCTTCCAGGCGTTCAGTTACGAAAAACAGTGAGCGAAAAATAGGGGAGAAGGGCGGCGAGAGAAAGCGAAAGAACGCCTGTGGGCAAACTTAAGGTCGTTCCACTATACCAGGATCTGGTATACCTTCTGATTGGTTAATTTTGACAGGTTTTGTCAACTCTCGAGCATTATTGACGCAGATGAGAAATTCGGATATCGAGGCGGTCAGAGACCTTTCAACGAGTGACGCGGTGTTCAAATCTGTGAGAAGAAGAAGAAGCCCAAGGACAAAGCAATACTCTACAAAATACAGCTAACAAATGACTCCTAAGCAAAGGAAACAAAATGGTTGTTCCCTTATATGCACTGGAATACCATGACACAGAAACCGGACCGTTGAATCGTTCTTGGAGTTTCAGATTTTTCTCATGTCTTGCTAATTTGTAACCGTCACATCGTCAGACATGCTAGAATTATAAGCTGAAGTATGTTTCTACTAGAACGTCCTTGTATTTTCAGCTAAAACCTTACTTGTACTTGTTGTCGGTTTGTGAATCTTTCGTTTAATGTTAGCAAAAAAATATGCTGACAGCTGAAAACCGCTAGCCGGCAGTCATGTTACGGGCCTTGTTAGTTTTGGCAGTCTATAAGTCGGCGGACGGACTTTTTGTTAAGTTTGCCCACACGCGTTCTTTCGCTTTTTCTCGCAGCGCTTCACCCCTATTTTTGTGCCCGCCGTTTTTAGCGCTGCGCCCCAGCTAACTAAAAGCCTGGATGGGGCTACATGCGCCAGTAAGTAATAAGAATGAAACGTAAGAGTGGTGCTTTTCTCTTAGGCGAAGACACCATTTTAAGTAGATGCTGTGTAAGTACCTCTTACTAACCGAGTTCGAGGGCCGCACTGTAAGTTACGGACCGAGAAAACGAGGTTAGTAAGATATTTATTACATCTCTACTGTGTGCCTGACGGGTTCGGGAACAATTTCTATTCACGCGTATATTTCGCGGCTTCAAATTTCTGACGCACGGCTCGAAAGCAAACCGAGTCTATTTGGTATCGTTGTTAATGACAGTTAAGTCGTTAGCACGTTTTTTATACCAATTTCAGAAGAAACAGAAAGTTTTAAACGTTTACTTGCTAAAAATTAAGAACACTTGGCAATAAATCACGAAACATTTTTGCAATAAAAACAGCTTTAAATTTTAGCGAGCCGTACAGTAGGATACGGCCTGCTAAATTGATCAATCACAGCGAGTGTACTAACTGAGAGATATAATACTAGTCCGTAAAATATGATCAATAATAGCCAGGAGTCCCGCATCTCATAACACAAAACAAGTAGAAAAGGTTAACAGGGATGAATATGATCATACCCTTTGCTACATTTTGTAAGTTTAAAGTATATTTGACAGACATGATTTTATTTGCTTGATAGAATCTACCTGAGATCATGATAACGAAACCGAAAAAACATGGATATAGTTTATGTCTTTCACCGCGCTTTAGCCGTCTGAAAACATTTCGGTGGGCCAAAACCTAATTATAAGAAAGATAGAATCTTGTTTTGGGGCTAATCGTTTCTACAACAGACAGCAAAAAAGATAGTTTTGTTATGTCAACGAAGAGGATTGAGAGGCGAGGAGAAGTCCTCGAGTGTGGGCGATTGACACTTGGACTCTCTGTAATTATCAGTTATAATTGTGCCATTTGGTTGTCAGGCAAGACGGCCAACAGCGGCCACTGCGTGTGAAATTAAATTATTTTTATGTCTCGTCCACGGACATTTTAACAAGCCGAACAGCTGAAGAGATAAATGGTACATGGTGTGAGGATATGCCAATTGTCTAGATCAGCCAATCAGCATTAAGTTCAACCATGTGCTCGAGTTGTTGTTCGTTTTACATCATGGCCGTGTAGCATTGCGTCGTTCTCAGAATAAATTAAGTTCTGTTGAGTTTACTGTTTATCAGTTTATCGAGCCTGATTTATACATGATGTCAGAAGTAAACAGTCCAAGTAGCGACTGGTAAAGACGGTCTTCGTTTCATTTAGGCGACGTGCAGCTCGACACGTTCAGCGAAGACTTCAAAGTGCAGTGAAAATGCCAGCCGACGGTGAAAACGCCACTCCGCCATCGACAAGCGGTACGAGCACTACTAAATTTTCGTGTAACGTTTCTTTACCTCCGAAAATAGAGGTACGCTGTGAAAATCTCTTCAAAGAATGGAAACATTGGCGACAGGTATGGGATGCCTATGAAGAGGTTACCGAATTGCGAAACAAAACAAGCCTCTTTCGCGTAGCTACGTTTATTACTTGTAATAGAAAGGAGGCTCTCGAAGTTCACAAAGGCAGACATATACAAAGGCTGGAGTTATGGGCAAATCATTGGATCGGGAAAACAAACATCATCTACGAGAGATATAAATTCAATACGTTCGCAGGAACAGGCAAAATCAATCGACACTTACATCACTACGCTTTGAGCGCTCGCCGAAACTTGCGAGCTTGGAACCTTGAAAGATGACCCTATCCGCGATAGAATCGTTTGTGGTGCCCGTGATAATGGCATACGAAGAAAACTACTTCATGAATCTGGATTAACGCTGTCGAAATGTGTTGACATCTGTCGGGCGAATGAGGCTACCGCAGTGCAGCACAGCTGAAAGACATGGCGCCGAGCCAAACTACCTAACAAGGAGCGAACGCGATCAACCAGAAAGAAGGTTCCAAGAAGCCGAAGGCACCCAAAGAAAATGGTAAAGATCCAAAAGATCAGCTAAGCGCCGAATGCAAATACTGTGGTAATAAGCACGAGCGGAAAAGAGACAAATGCCCTGCATACGGAAAAACATGCTCTTCGTGTGTAAAAGCCAACCATTTTGAAGCAAAGTGTTCCAAGAATTCCCGCGAATGGAAGAAGAAGCGTTCATCACAGAGTCTTCTTATTCTTCAGAAGAAGAGATCTTGTCTGTGTCTTTGGACCACACCGCCAACGCCGTGGATATGTCAAAGTTCAAGAACAAAATTTTCGCCCACATGGAGATTGCAAATTAGTTACTGATGATACAAGTCGATTCAGGAGCTTCCTGCAATGTGCTACCCGTAAGTTTCTTCCAAGAGACACCGAAATTAAGAAGACCAACTTGAAGTTAACCACGTATTCTAAAATTAATTTGAAGGTGCTGGTCGTGGCAAAAATATCTCTGCGGAACCCAAAGAACAGGAAAAAGTATCGTGCTGAATTTGCAATTATTGCTGAAGACTACACTCCACTTCTTGGCTCTTCAGCAGCACAACAATTGGGACTAATAACTGTCCAACAGGACAACATCTTGCAAGTCAAGGAAAGTTATTAGGAACTTAATATGGAAAGAATCACTGCGACTTACCCCGATGTCTTTCAAGGTCTAGGTTGTATGGAAGGAGCTCTTCACCTAGAAGTTGATGAGAGTGCTTTGCCTTCAACCATGCCTCCCCGTCGCGTGCCTCTCACCCTGAAAGAAAGGCTGAAAGAGGAGCTAGCCCGCTTAGAAAAGGCTAATGTGATAAAGAGAGAAGAAGAACCAACAGACTGGGTGTCTAGCCTTGTTATAACAGAAAAACTAAATGGAAAATTAATTAAGAGTGTGCATCGACCCTCGGTATCTTAATAAAGCCCTTAAAAGAAGCCAATATCCGCTGCCAGTAATCGAGGACATACTCCCAGAACTAGTCGATGTCAAGGTATTCTCGAAAGCAGACCTTAAAGACGGATTCTTACAGATACTGCTTGACCAGGAATGCAGTAAGCTAACAACGTTCCAGACCCCCTGGGGCCGGTACAGATATCTGCGGATGCCCTTCGGAATCTCCCCTGCTCCAGAATGTTTTCGGCGGAAGTTGAACCAAAATCTTGAAGGACTTGAAGGGATCTACAAGGTAGCAGATGACATCTTAATTACAGGCCGTGTCACAAGCAAGGACGAAGCCGTGAAAAACCATGATGCCAATTTACTGAAGCTGTTAGAGAGATGCCGGGAGAGGAATTTAAAAGCTAAACCGAGAGAAACTATAGTTGAAATGTACAGACCCCCTTTATTGGCCATGTACTGACGCCTGAAGGAATCAAGCCTGACCCTAGAAAGGTGGAGGCTGTACTAAAGATGGAAAGACCCAGTGATGTGGCCGCAGTCCGAGGATTGGTAAGCTAAGTTAACTGCTTGTCAAAGTTTCTAAGCAAACTTCCAGATCTGTGTGAACCACTAAGGCGACTCACCCACAAGGGCGTCCAGTGGAGCTGGTCAACCTAGCAAGAGAAAGCCTTTGAAAGCGTGAAGCAAGCTGTTACTTCAGCTCCAATTCTGCGATATTTCAATTCTAGTAAACCTGTTGAGGGCCAAGGGGACGTGTAAGATTTGTGCTTATGCAAAATGGTCTACCAGTATCCTACTCAAGAAGAGCTCTTACCACAAGTGAAAGAAACTATTCTCAAGTTGAGAATGAACTGTTGGCCCAAATTGAGAAAGAACTGTTGATTAATCTTTCAAATCTTTGATTTACCTTTGAAAGTCAACCTTCTAGTCCTGTCCCAAGTTCCGATAACTAGTCAAAAATTTAAGGCTCAAGCTAAAGGAAAAATCTCTGACTGAAGATGTTATGCTATAGAAAGCACCAAACCGAACCAATAATTTTGGTTAACGTGATTATTGGAAAACTTCTTAACCTGCGGTGAAACCTGGGGTCAAAACGCAACTTTTGGCAAAGTTTAAAGACATTTTTTTCATGGAGTTCAGAGCCACCAAATTAAACTGAGGGTAAAGATGGCCCAATTGCATATTTCATGCTTAATTTGTCTAAGCCATCAACTTAACCTGTGACGGCATTTTATGTCTTCCACTGCAATCTTAAGAGATACGTTGAAATGTAAAAACTTTGGTGCTCTGTCTTGACCACTTATCTTTCTAAGTAATACCAGAACCTGTAATTTGCACCCCTAAGCGGACAGATAACGAATGTCCCGCCCCTTCCACATGGAGGTCCCCTAAAAAAAAAAAAAAAAGAAAAAAATTGTTCAAATGTTGTTGTTCAGTAGAGATCAATGCGCTTAGCTACCCCTAACTAGTCTGTTTTCGACAGTCTGCTTTCTTGTGGAAGTAAATATTTAACACTTATTTCACAGCGCGCGTTGGATATGACAAAGTAGATAGTCACCGAGGCGCGTGTGCAATAATTGTTTTATTAAAAGTGCCTCAAAATACAGAAAACTACAATAATAATAATAATAATAATAACGCCCCCCAAAATTACCGCACGCTAACCATATTTGTAGAGCATGGTATAATGGCTCATATACCTCGATCACTAAGTCAATGAAAACCTTGAATTGCATCCTCCAAAGATTCCATTTTCAATAAAACGAGATAAAAGCTGTCTATATGCCTGTTATCTAGTAGTATACGTAATCGTAGATTAAAGAGTGCGTTCGAGTTTTGGTAGGTTTGTAATGTTAAGAAGAGCAAAAATTCTAGAAACAGCATTTTGTGCCTGAGCTGTTACGTAGGCGTGAAATTGGCCTCCCTCAACGAATGTTGACAACGCGTTGACAACGCTCCTAACATAAGCTAATCATATTTTTGCGTTGTGAGAACAACACATAATTCAAACTCCCTGGCTTAGGCGCTAGTCCCTCCTTCCGCGCGCCCCTCGCCCCCAGGATGTCACGGGGCCAGTTTTTTCTTGTAGTTTTTCGCGTCACGCACGAAGGACTAAGCGAAAGAGGGACTACTGATATTCTAGGTGTTATATGGTTGATATTACGCATGACTCATGCATATTTTGTGATGAAAAGAATATCTACAAGGTTGTAATGATATTTTTTCAATTTAATATGGTTAATTTAAAGCCGATTTATAGGGTACATGTTTTTTGTAAGTGACGAGTTTATGTAAAGTCTATGACACGAATTGTTTTGTGTAAATCAATCTTGTCGTCGTAGGATGTTGAAACATGTATCGAAAGACTACCGACAACTGTATTGACCAGATCTAAATAAAATATGCTAATCGTCCTGGTACGTGAGCGTTTTCTGTTTCGCTTGTCACATCCGACAATCTCATGCATGTGTTACCATTCCTCGCTTCTTATGTGTAAGCCAGAAACTCTAAACGTTGTCAGTAGCAGGATCGATTTTGATTGGTTGACTAATCGGACGCAAAGGAGTTCGATTGAACCATGTTTTGCTAGCTTGGTGTGCAAGAGTTCGGTATTTTCGATAATCTTCTAGGATCGCTCGATTCCCGCCCGCTGGTCAAGCGTAGCGATCTCCCTGGGGAGAAATTGTACTAACTGCGCAAGATCCTAGTCTAACCTAACATACGACATAGTGTCTGGCGGTTCTTGACATTTGACACTGGAGTTTCCCAGTTGGTCATAAGGTTACTAAAGGTACCTAAAAGGGATCTAAGTTGCTAGTTGTTAATAATGAGTACTGCAGTTGAAAGGTGTGCATAAGTGTGCAGCCAGAATTTAAAAAAGATATGTTGTATAGTAATATAGGTACTATCTATTATATAGTACCTGAGCTTTGCAATCAATTTGGTTTTAGAGAAATTAAGCCTTCAGAAATTCTTAATTAAGACTCAAGTAATTTTAAATGATAAATTGACTTCATTGGACTCTACTCTAGTTAAGAGAAAATTATTTCTTTGGAACGGTTTACTAAAATTCCGCCAAACATTTTTAGTTTTGAGAAAACCTGAATTAAGTTAATAGCCTTTTTCAAAACAATCTCTTCGCGAAAAAGTATGTCTACGCGCCAGATGGCCAAGGGCGTTGGACGGTGAAGTAGTTGGGCATTCTGTTTTAAAGTGGTCTGGGTAAATTTGTGCTCATAAAACTTGCAGGATACGCAGGAAGGTTAGCATGTTTATTTAACTCAAACAACCTAGTAATGGAAAGGCATTCAGCGATGAATCATTACTTCGTTATGATTAAGGTAACATTGATCAGTTCTCATTATCAAAATTGAAACAGTTTTAAACTTTTTTAAATGTCGTTTTTCTAAATTGAGGACACTTAATGCTAGTAACAGCTTATTGTTGTTTATACAATTCGTTTTTATCTTTATAAACTTGTCCGTTGCAAATATCAAGTTCACTTCCGAGTCTTACTTCCTTTTCTCCGACTGAACTGCTTGCTAACCACTCAGGCACGTGGAAAGACATTTCTTACACACGGTCAGGGTGTGCGTGACCCTAATTGTTTTGGGGCCCTGACAACAGCAACCTGGCTCACATTGATAGTACGTGTACGTCTTGTCACCCTTCGTATATGGGTGCGGGCGCTTTTCACAGTTTTGTCCTTTCAACGCTATGTCTGAGGATAGATCGCAAGAGATTGCCGTATCTTCTTCTTAGTAAAGCTTTGCTGAACGTTTGCCTATGTCCTACATGGTTTCTGCTTCTCCTTGATCGGTAGAGTGGTTGTCTACCACATCAGTGTGCTCTAAAGCGTTTCTATAAAATCTGCTGCCACGCGATCTTGCAGAAGCTGCAGCGATGGCAAGTAGGTAAGCCATGAACCCTTTAAATGGGAACGTCTGCAAGGTATAGAAAAGGAAGGGTCGTGAGTATATATTTATGATACAAACGGCCAGGAAATGATTAATTAAAATATTATCCAATATACCTTAGAACCTGGCGGGAGTATGTTGATAACTTCGGCTGCACTTGTCCACGAGGATCTTAACTAGCCACTAAAAGTACCTATTTCACTGGCGTGGTTCTTAGTGAATATAGATCGCGACAGGTGAATTCTTACGCACATGCTCTTGACACAACACCTGCTCATGTGCCGCCTCCAAGCCTGGTCGGCGGAACAAAACGCTTCTTGTTTGCGAGACAAAAACAAGCGTGCTCTACAGTTGTATTCAATAACATAATTTAAGCTATAAATAGATACACAATTCTTACAACTTCACTTTGTAGTACCTCAATCATAATGACTCTTGCAAAATGACTCTTGTAGAACTGGGTGAATCATGACTTACTAGAGATGTCCGAGCCTGCGATGCAGCCGGACGAGTCACAAAATCCTATCAGAACCGGCGGTTTATATTGTCTGCGACGCAGGCTTGCCTGTAGACGTCCGAGCTTTGGAAAACTATCGTTTCGTTTTTCAGACCTAAGCCGGACATAGTAAGGCCAAAGAATAGACTGAATTGTTAGTTAGTAACTTGCATGCCATCAGGAAATATATTCTTCTTCGGGTTAAGTTATTCAGTTCTGTCAGCAAGCGAATAACAGGTGAATTAATAATTAATGATGATGCTTTCGACAAACTCGTTGCTTACTGCTCATTATCATTTTTATTTTCTGGTTCTTAGTTTGCTCGTTCCCTTTTTTTTTTTTGTTTTATTTTTTTCATTCGTTCGTGCTTTTGACTGAATTTTGTTGAGGTGAGAACGACTGCGTCTAAACTATAAAGAGAGAGAGGCCCGGATATGTGACGTGGGTCGGAAAGGTTGTTTAAAAAACGGAGCTAAGTGTAAATGAAAAACGTACTACTCCTCTTCTTTCAATAGCGAAGAGGCATTTGTATATTGAATTATAATTATACCAAAGATAAACAAGTAGGCCGTTTGTATATCCGACGAGTGAGAGTGTGTTCGGTCTTATGAGGCAAGGACTACCTGACAGTTGATTGGTATGCAATGATGCCTCAGTTATAGGAGATAACGAGTAGCAAGTAATGATTCTTCACGATTTAAAGGGATTGGAAGTTACCTGAAAAGTTATTCACCAGAATTACAAGTTTGACGTGATGAGGAAGAAGGCGGATGACGCCGTTGAAGCTGTACCAGCGATCCCACCTTAAACAAATTTTAAGCTGACCTGGTTCTATTGTTAACTACTGTATACTTAATTCACATTAGATGTAGGACGAACGAGATCAAATTTTATTGGAAGACGCCTACAAGAACAACAAAAACGACACCTGGGCTTTGGCCATTCAATTTTGTTTAACTGTTATCGCACCGCTCTGAGTTCAAGTTAGACTCCTTCTCTTAATTTATCGTGTAGTAATAAACTATTTTCGTCATAGAAAGCAGTCGTGGAAAGGTACTAGTTTAATTAAAACAGTGTGTTCACTGCAACAAATCACTAAGTTGTTAAGGGCCATCAATGTCTCAAACAACTTTTTAAAAAGGAAGCTCCTAACGCATGACATATTTACATTCAGATATTAGGTTTTATGATCATGATCTTTTACGGAGGCAGGCTGTTGAAACAAGATAATGAATAATTAAACTTTAACTAGGACATACGGAAGCCATGGAAATTTGAACCGAGCAAATAAGAGATGTTCAGCTGTAGGCGTGTTGAGGTAGGAAGACTGAAACTTTGTAAGTTTGACTTTTGGGATGCAATATTTCAAAATAAAGTGTATATAAATAATATCACCACGCGCGCGGAAAGACATACGATCAGCTAAAGGGGGGCCTCTTAATTCCTCGCCATATATCATACCAGCTTTCTTTTATTTTATTTGAACCGTTTCTTTATTTACATTGCATGAGCAAAGAAAATATAGAGCGAAAGAAAAATGAGAAATAACAGTTTAGAAAACAGCGTGTAAGGGAAATCGCATGCTCAGACCTGCATTTCTATTTCACATTTAGACTATTCCCTTTCGATTTCTATCGCGTGATAATTGACGATTGCGCAGTCCGAGTCAGCTATTACGCACAGAAATCGAAAGCGAATAATCTTATTGCTTTAGCATAAATGTACTAGTAGTGTTTTTAATCCAACATTTTACATAAATCCTCTTCAGAGACACTTCGAACACGCAAAGAAGCGGCCGCCATTTTGTTAACAAGCGTACACTGCTGGGCCACTCACTAAGTTCAACAGAATAGATAGTGAGTAGCGTAGCCACATGTAATCAGGGAACGGTATTCGTGATAGAACGCTAATAGATTTATACTAAAACTCGATACAAAGACAGAACTAGCACGAACTGTTGGCGTATTTTGGTAAAGAGACAAACCGACTAATTTTTTTCCTTTTCACGAAGTGTTTCCTTTAATTTAAAGAAATAAAAAGTAATTTCTTTTCGTGTTTCTATCGAGTTATAGAATTACAAATACCACGACTTTTCTCGTTCTCCCAAACTTCCGCTCGTGTTTGTATTTCTTCGCCCCCTGAGACGAAACCTCGTACAAAACAGTTTGACAGGAACTATATTTCCACGTGAATAGTTTCGCAAAGAGACTCGTTTTGACTTTGAGATGAGAGGGCAACTTGGAGGTAACTCTTTAAAAATAAGCAATAAGGATGCTGGGTGGGACACTAAGAAAATGCAAATGCAAATGATCACAAATGCAAACGTTGTTTGGTTCATTTCCATCTTAATGGTTGCTTTCAAGACAGCGCTTACAAGTTCCCCGCACAAGAATGGATTGTCAAAATAAAGTCGATACATCTTAGTTTACACTGGGACGGAAAACAATATTTTTCCAACACAAGAGTAGATCCTCGATTTCCCAAGCCTCACAAGAAACTCCGGTTCAAGAGTTCAAACTGAAATGTGTACGAAAGAGAAAACTCTAAGTGTCTTTATCATACGAGCGCGTTAGTTCAGTCAGCCAAACAGATTGCTCTGTTGCCCGGTAAGTTCAATATTTTCCAACCATTGCACTGAAAACTGTCTCGAGTGATCCCTTGCGACCCACTCTTGAAGGATTTCTCGTAGTTTCATAAGCCGGTCAGTCCGTCGATCCGTCGATCCGTTGGTCCGTCGGTCTGTCGGTCCGTCAGTCATTCATTCATTCATTCATTCATTCATTCATTCATTCATTCATTCATTCATTCATTCATTCATCCAGTCAGTCATTCATTCTGTCAGTCAGTCAGTCAGTCAATCAGTTACTCAGTCAGTCAGTCAGTCAGTCAGTCAGTCAGTCACTCAGTCACTCAGTCACTCAGTCAGTCAGAAAACTGAAGTTTTCCATCTGCCCGTTTCCATGACAATGTCCGGGCTTATCCCAAAACCAATTGCGACAGGCCGGAAATCTTTGGCCGAGTACGATCAGGCCCTCTTTTTTTTTTTTTTTCGGCCAACGGGGAAAAGGGAAAAAAACGCTAGATCGCGTTCTTTTGTTTTTCTTTTCCCCATTCGCAGAAACTGAAAGCACGTCATCGCAAGGAAGATGAACGTGGGAACCTGATCTCAACTGAGTGTCGTTCTTGATACCATACTGAAAGCTACAATAGCTGATCCATCATTGCCAAATGTAATCTCATGCGTGGCAAACAAGTGTGGTGCTAGTTTCCCAGATTAGGAATTGTACCTCGTTCTATCCGGAACTTATGTCTGCTGAGCTTAGCGTAAGAGTCCGGGCCAGTAGTGTCGGTTATGGCCTTGAGGGGAAGCTTTCTGACGGAATGTCGATCGTTTGACTCCCACGAAATAAACAGCCGTCGAAACGGAGTGATGGGAATTACTTTCGACCGTGAGAGGAGAATCGCTGTTCTAGACCGAGGGGTGATTTTGTCGGTTTCTAGGGAGCCATGCCAATCCCAGGCGTTATACAAATTTTGGAGGGCGACTCTGGTTCATCTTACGACAGACTGGGGTCGAGAGACCAAGTGATACACCAATGGGGGATAGTAGAGCCGCTGGGCAGAAGAAGTTGTAAAGTCCTTAATTTGGCGGTTATAAGAAGACATTGCCAGGATAGGGTTCAATGTAGAGACAATTGGGAGCCGGGATCAAATGTGTAACGGTTCTGGAGAGCTGGCCGTGCCGCTTGATTGTCTGCAGAAAGATGTGTTGAAGGTTGCTGTGGAGCTGAACTGGCGGGCAGGTTGGCATCTTCACCTATAGAGTCTGAAACCAGAGCTGAGCTGACAACCATGGGGATATGCCGCAGGTGACATGATTCTGCTTTTGTCACTGTCATTCTAGGGATTAAATGAAATAATGGAGGACTGACGTAAACTGATGTTGAGGCTGGTCCATTCCAACTGAGCGAGAACGTCCACGCCAATGGAGTCTGGGTCATAATACTGGCTGTTGCAGCAGTGGAGATGGGTATCTGTGAAACTTGAAAGCGATCGACGGAATGGTGTTCCCAGGCACGATCTAAGCTTTGAACGAGCTCGACCCAGGTGAAGCTGCCATTCGTAGTGAGGCAATAGGCGCGTTGCCGTTCCTACTAAATTCTTCGCGGAGAGCTCTATGCCTGTGTCTTGAGCCCTAACCCCACACTGCCAAGGGCGGCCAAGCTTAGACTGGATCAATCCAGTGGTTGATGTAGGGCACTGTGGCGTCATTGTTGGATAATACTTTCAGAACGTGAGTATTTCGCTTAGATAACTAATTGTGGACACTCAAATAATAATGACAAAAATAAATGAATAGACAAATGAATAAGTGATATACACATTTTAAAAAAGGTATTTGTGACTAGATTACATAAATTCATCAAGTGGCGTACATAACACACTTTGTGTACGTGCCCCCAATTAAAACAGGAAGGTCTCTTTGTCTAATGTTATTTTTAAAATTGTTCAGTGTCGTTCGCTGCCTATCACATGGGTTAAGTTTTGACCAGAGATCCGGTCCTAAGAATCTTATTGAACATGATGTTTACCATATCGGACTGAGGAGAAGCGAGGCACATTAAAGTCAGCATTTCATAAGGAATATCCCTTGTTACAGTCGTAAAAATTTCTGCCATGTAATCGAGGAAAAGGCCGTTTTTAACTTTGTACATTAATTAAAAATCGCAAAATCTTGCAGTCGTCTGCTGTAGCTGAGATGCCAGCTTTGTATGACTTAGAAGATTTTCATGGGTGTCTGTTTTGGAGCCGAGAATGACTCAAGCTCGTTCTTGTACCCTTTCTACCTGTTGGAATGCTTACAGAAATGCCATACAATATGGCAGTAGGTCAGGTTTGGAAGAAGTGCTGTTAGACACAACCGAAGTTTGGACTTGTATGGAATCAGGCTGCGGAGTCTTGCCAGCACCCCCTACTTTCCGGCTGGCCTTTTTGCATATGTCGCTTATGAGATCAGTAAAGGTGAGTTCTTCCAATTTGTTTTTGGTTTGAGTTCTTGATTATAAATTTTCAAGGTGCATGCGCCCTCAACGTCCTTGGCGCACTTTTGAGGCACTGTCGCTAAGACTTGAAATTTCTTCGGCTTAGCTTAGAGAAAATTTTGCCTTGGACCACTGCGATTCATTTCCTAATATAATACTTTGGATCGAGAGGGCGGAGATTACAGCTTCCGATAGTAGTAGCCGATATGCGCTCAGGCACCCATGCGTATAGTTTTGATTGACCCAGAACGCATCTGGTATCACGTCTGATGCGTCTGGCGGGAATCTTGATCACGAGGTGGCCATTTGCCCGCAGGCAGGAGACCATTACGAGTCAGTCGACGAGCTATTTGTAATGGCGAGTAACAGGGAAAACTTTTCCCAGTTCTGATTATCCATCCTAAACTCGTTAACGTATCCAGCTGAAGCTGCTTGTGACACGCAATCTCCTCACCAGGAGACATAAGTAATGTGAGCTATTCATATTATATCGTCGACGTAAATGACGAGACGTAAAATAAACCGAATAGGCGGTACTGATTGTCAATTTTAATTCACAATACTAAAATAACACAGCAACATGTCACGCGAGTTGTACTCTGATCAAGGAATAGGCACGAGAAAGGTGGCAATGTTGCTCATTGCAGCTGCAATTCTTTGCCTGCTTGGCTTTTTTCAGAGTTTTGGAGCTTCGCAATATCGAAGCACTGGCGGACGCGTAGTCGATTCCAAAGATTCTGGCACTCAACCAGCTGACTCAAAGGCACGTTGCTTACTTAACTGTGGCGTCCATCGCATGGATCCCAACTGGATGGATTCAAATGGGGCTTTCAAGGTATCAAGAGAACCTGAATACACTGTTCACTTCTACTTCGTTTAAATCATAATTTTAACTCGTTATTTCATGCATGACGCTTAAAACAGTCAAAGTACGTGCAACTATGCAAAATGTTAATTGAAAACGCCATGGAGTGAAACAGCACGTGTCATTGAATATGCAAGGAGGTTTGCATATATAAAAAACACTCAGTGATTTTTACTGCTTTCAGCTGTCTGCCCCACACATTTGCGATTGCAGTGATTTAAAACTAGAGGCTACTCTGAATAGTAGTACAACAGGACAACTAAATAACAAATTTGGGGCTAACCGATCGATAACCGACGTTTTTAATAGCTCTGACTAGGGTGATCACATGTCACATGTTCAAATTCTCGTGTCATTGAATAATACTAAGAGCAATGCTTTGCTCAAGGTGCGAATTGTGGGGATCAAACAAGGAAATGATACGTATCTGTACTGTTTTACTACTGATACATTACGATAAAACTAACTGGGGTATCCCAAGATCTCATTAAATACTTTCCTCCAAGATTGTAATTCTATCTGCGTAGACAGAGACCCATTACTTCTTTCCCACAGGCAGCAAGTCGTCACTCTTGTTTTGAAAAGTGTCTAGCAAGCAATAAACAAGGTAATTTTACTTTCCAGGCAAAAGAGATAATTTAATCTGATACACTTTTTGCTGTGGTCCGACACAACAACAACTTTTAAAATATTTAAATTAATTCATCATGAATTAATTAGAGCAATTAGTGCATAGGAGTCCAATATTGTGGATAGAATGAATACCGAGATCAGACTTCACAAGTGGAAATTTGTTTTTAGTTCAGTTTGAAAGGGCGATAGGCCGGCGTCACTGCGTTCCATTTTAAGGTATCAGTATCCCCAAAATTGACCATTTTTTCAAAAAAAATGGTTTTCGCTTTTTCAGGTAGATCCTTTTACGATCTTCCATTTAGAAAAATAATACGGAAAAAGATTGAGTCTAAAAAGTTGAAAACAGAAACTTTTCTTTGCGTTAATTACCTGTAATTGATAGCTGTCAAAGGGTTGTCAAGAGAAGTAAATTTACATCGCAATCGCGGCCTAGGACGAATACCAAACGTTTGTGTTTGGTATAGTCGACGAGCTGTTCTGAGTGTTCTCCCGCGAAAGTTCGTGTCCCCTTGCAAGTGCGAAGAAAGCACTCGGGGGGAAAAGGTTTCAAAAACATTCGATCAGAATTGAGCTGATACGTATCTGCGTAGGTTCCTGTTTCGAGTTGTTTGCACTGGACAAGAGAGACGTTTGACATTCTCTAAGCGTTATTTCCTTGGGGCTTTCGTCGTTCGAAGGGGTAACGGTAACATCTTCGCTCAATCGATATCACGTGTATTCCCTTTACATTTTGATACGTTGTTTACGAGTGTACTCTTCCGTTGTCTACGGCATCTCTAAAGCTTCGTTTTCACTAGCGACGCAAACACAAGGGCGTGCGTAAACACAATAATTCTTATTTCACCATGAAAATGGCCTTAATGCAGGCATAAGCACAAGCGCAAGGATCAAAATTTTCCTTTTTTTTGTGCTTGCGCTTATACTTGCGTTTGCACTGCAACAAGTGAAAACGAAATACCGCTCAGGCATAACACAAGCACAAGGATATTTACCACACTTGGTTATGTTTGGCCGATGAAAACCCTGGATCCAGATTACCTCGGGCTTAAACAGTTTTACAACATGGCGGAAGACTCGGATGATTTTGCTTGTGCTTATGTTTCCGTCGATTTTCGTTTTCACTTGGGTCATCTCAATCGCTTGCGCTTGCAATTGCGCTTGTGTTTGCGCTTGTGCTTGCGCTTGTGCTTGCACTTGTGCTTGCGTTTGTGCTTGCGCTTGTGCTAGCGCTTGTGCTTACGCTTGCGCTTGTGCTTGCGCTTCTGCTTGCGCTTGTGCTTGCGTCGCTAGTGACAACTAGGGCTTAAACTAAGGCGTTTTGCAAATCAAAAAGAACAACAAAAAAAAAAACAAAACGAAAATTATTTTCTCACTAGCCTGGGGGCATGAACAGTGGAATTCAGATCTTGCAAAGGATACCATCTCGCCAGAGAAAACATTCGCGACTCTCAGTTTGTAACTGATACGAGCTCTATTGGCACAGTAAAATGAGCCTTCACTATGTCGATCAACGGGTCATCGTTTTCAAACTTTTGTGTATTTATCGCATTACATCGGAAGAAAGCCCAGAGTATATTTTCCTTCGTATATCTCCAAACTCGTTCCCACATTTCAAAACGAAAATTTCATCGAGTGAGGCGCACATTTTGAGTTCGTTTCCGGCGAATTTTCGACGTTTGTAGCTGAAATTTGGAGAGAGTGTTGCCCGATAATTAGGGAAAAAAACGTATTGTGTAAGTTTTTGCTATTCTAAAGAAGAGAATACAAGTTTTATCAACTCTCAAAGTTAAACTACGTGTCAAAAACAAACTAGACGAGCAATCAAAATCAGAAACAAACTTGGTGAACCTCTCTACTTTGGGAAATTGGGCGCTGAATTCGGGACACATTTAATTTTAACGAATACACCTTCGTCAGTGATTCTTAAGCTTTCGGAAAATATTTGCGTCTAACGTTCGACCGTAAAGCGGCGCCAACGAGAGAGGGTTATTTGGGGTGCACGGATACCTTTATACACGATTAACAATACACAATATTTGGCACAACTCCGATGTAAAAATGGTAGGCTACCAAAATGAAAAAAAAAAAAAAAAAAGAGCTTAAAACTCGTCCAGAACAGTCAAGAGTTGGTCTCTTCGTCACGTCCTTATCGTACATTAAACTACAAATTCACGTCGAGACATTGTATCCTCTGGATCCTCTTACTGGGAGTTCATCGTTAGGTATACCAATTTTATGCTGCTTATATATAGAGAGGATATTACACGGTGGCGAGAAGATATGAATTTTATGTTCGAGTGGTAAGAACATAAAATTCATATCTTCGAGCCAACGTGTAATGTTCTTTTTATTATATGGAGACTAAATATTGAAACCAATTCAACAAAAGCAAAAGGCGGGAATCGTGACGTCATTGAACGATACGACACTCACAAAGGTGACATACGGAAAATACGCCACTCGGGTCCTGGATGAAGTGGCGTATGGAATCTACGAGTGGTTTAGTTCCCAGTAAAACACTCTTCTCCATATAATAAATGTATATATATTCACCGTAAAGATACTGTTATTGTGTAAGTGACTTTTCTCAATCCGTGCCGAACCAATTTTTACCCGTGCTCGGTATTGGAATAGAACTAGCTTGCAATGGAGGCTCATGCTGGGGAATATCATTAGAAAGGGATGAATCTCATTTGCATTTGAAAACACTGATTTCGTGTATTTTAGTAATTCGGTTATTAAAGCATGGCCCGCCTAGATTAGCCTTTGCTAGTTGCGGGCATGCCCTTTTTTTATTTAAATATGATTTGAAAATAACAAAGTTTATAGAGTGTAAGACTCCCCGCATTAGCCTCAGTTGCAAGCTAGTTCCAGCCCAATACCGGGAATACGAAAATGGTCTGCCAATTCCAATTAAGGTGATTCCTTAGTATTGCATTGTGCAACCCTACTGCGCACAATTTTTGCGTCATTAGTCCGCACACATTTCCCTCGACTACGCTCGATAGCGAAATAAATGCTCCTTTTCTCTTAAAGGAGCATGGTGACCCCCACTTTTTATGTCATAATTTCTATGAGAACAATATCCTCAATAACTGAGAAAAAAATTAGCAGAAATCTATGGCTACTTTTTTAGCAAATGAAATAAATACTACAGAGGGAGACATAACGGGCTCAACAGCGCGTGTCCAAATTGTTTCCTTTAAAGACGGTGCCTACTAAATACAAAGGTTTTTGCGCCAGGTTAGGACCATGCGGAAAAAGTAGATCTTTTCAAGGGCTGTTGAAATCCACAACGAAAACTGGGGGTAGCCACGCATTTTTTCGAGATAATTAGCCTTGAATCTCAACAAAAATGCTGACATCAGCATTTTTCTGAAAAAGAAGAAAAGAATATTTCCTGAGAGATTTCCTTTGAATTCGCCTTTGCATACAGAAAAGCAAACACATTTATAAAGACCTTAAAACTGCATGGTAAATGGTAACATAAAAACCATTTTTGATATGTTTTAATAACAAAATCGTTGCAACAAAGCTCTTAGCGTCTCTGACAGCCTTCCTCGGGCTCAGCTGAAATACAGTCTAAACACCTTTTGCTCACAACCAGAAACTAACCACGTGTCGAATAGGCTTGCCACTTCCATTTCGTAACATAAAATGTAGGGGTAACCACGCGTTTTTAAAAGTTATTCATCTTTTTTGAAAACCTTTTACGGTGCCCGTTACATTTTTCCCTGTCACCTCCCTGCTAAGTAAAACAATTGCGTATCTCGCACTTGTTTTGCGCGCGCACTACGTCATCTGCAGGTACGTGTTTACAATTGGATTTCAGTATAATTTTCGAGAGATAAGAGTTAGTTTTTCAGCCGGAAGACGGTATCAGTTGGTGCTTAGCGATATGCTACTATTGTGGTATTCCTGGTTTAAGCACAGGTTCATTAAACTTGATTTGGTCACAGAGGAAAATTTTGCTTTCATTTTAGTCGTGTATTTGGTAGCGTAGTTGATTGCCTCATTGTCAACCCTAGCGCGCGCGTGGCGCTTAAACCATGCCTTGCGTGATGCGCAGAATGTGTGCGCACCAACAAAAGTAGGCACCGTCCTTAAAGGATAAAAAATGCAGGCTATTTGAAGACATTTTCTCTGGGACGTAGATGAATGAACAATCAAAGAAAGCCAAACTCTCTGTGATATAACACGTTGCATTGAAAAATAATCGAGCTTATTTGTTGCGCACAGAGATTACCAAAAGTCACCTAAATAGCCGTATTTCTCAGCATTGTGGCGGGAAAACAAGGACGGTGACCCCCTCTTTTTACTACGTTTTTAATATCTCCTTGTCCTGTAAGAACAGCATACCAAGTTTCATCGGAAATCTATGGCGGGTTCTTTTACTAGGGAATCACCTTAAAAGTCAGCAGTGAAAATTAGTGCTTAAAATCAGTGAAATACCCTTACCAATTGTCCAAAAACATTTTCTAGGTGCATTCAACACTTTTAATCTTCTCCGAACTCTCACGTCAACTTAAAAGATGCATATGTTCTACTTATCGTTTGTTCCCAAGGAAATACAACTCGTATCTTGACATTTTTGTTATTACTACCTCGGTACTGATTTTAAAACTTGCTGTTTTCTTAGTCATTTCAACGACGTCTACACCCATCTCAACACAATTACTATCGACCAAATTCACACGAACATCGTGCTTTAAATATAATGTTCATACTAGGTGCAATGGGCTCCTGTACATACTTATACAGGGTTTTTTGGAAGTGAAAAACTCGTCATGTGACTTTTCAATGGGCATCAATTTGGTATCATTTTAAAGCTTAGTCCATCTCAACGGCTGCTACACCCATCTCATATTGCCAGTAGTTTTCACCAGTGGTATTGACAGATACCGAATTGGCAGACAACTTCGATTTAGCTTGGGTTCCGACGTCGTGATGGACAATTTTAAGACTGAATTATAAGACCCGCTGTCTCCCGAGACGAAATCCCTTGTGACTTTCTCCTTGTTCCTTGAACAATCACCCATGTACTTCCTGTAGCTCAGTGCAAGATTATGTAATTAATTAACTGTTCCCTGATTTGCGGGAAAACGAAACACGTAGCAACTGTCGACTACAGGTAGCCTGTCAACCGGCATCTTTACTGATCAGTGCCTGTTCGTGTTTGTAATTGCAGACAAATTAGAATTCTACGAAAAAGGCTCAAGTATCGTGGAAAATCAACTTTTATTACCATTTCCCAAGAGAAAAAGGCGTAATGTAAATGGTAAGAAAATGTATAATCAAATATTAATATTTACCTGGGGATACCAAGAATGGTGTTTACTCGCTTGGGACTAGGACGTTGAATATAAGAAGTGGGAGAAAATTGCTTTAAACCTGGGCTTAACGCCGTACTTTTCACCAGCCGAACTGAAAACGAGGTTAGATCGACCAAAGTTAATTAAGCTCGTCATGTCTAACGCTGAACTGTAATACAGGGAAGGTAAGTTTTCGCCGTTTTTCCCGCAGTTTTCCGTCCGAAAAGATCGCTGTAGGGTTTTGCAATCACGCCCTTGCATATCGAAAGCCAATAATCCAATCAGAAATAAAACCAAAACCCAATTGTGACTCGTTCCCACACGTTTTCCCGCGCTTCGTGTCAGTTACATGCATTTAGTTCGAGTTTTGATTGGTTCATGGGATTGTCTTTATACTTTGTGATTGGCTTGAGTGTTTACTTTGGTTTTGGTCGGTTACGAGAGTCAATTTGAAAACCGCTCTACATTGACTTTTAATATTTCGTCCCATGGAAAAGTCATTTCCGGGAATTTAATAGGAAATAGACCGTGTCAAGATGCCCAGAACGATGTCAGTTGTCAAAGTCTCGAAACAGACAGATTCGCAAATATGCGAAAAAAATAAATTACATAGTACTTTGTTATCCTTTCCTAAAGTATACGACCCTATACTGTAGTATGACTGTATCCTAAAGTTATGTAACTCTAGGTGAGGGGCACTTCAGAATTGGAGACAAGGCTGTAATGTATGCATGGTATTTGTGCTATGAAACTGTATTTAAAACTGGATCATTGGATAATGCAATTCGAGAGTTTTCATTGGCTTAGCCATCATGGGTTATGAGCCATTATACCATGCTCCAAAAATAAGGTGAGCGTACGCGCGAGTTTTTTTTGTTGTTGTTGTTGTTGTTTTTAATTTTTGACTTTTTTATTTTAATTTTAGTCTATTTTTCTATATTTTGGGGGCGTTTTTAATAAAACAATTGTTTCATTCGCGCCTGTTGGATATGAGGTGATTATTGCCAACTCATATCCAACGCGCGCTGTGAAATAATTGTTAAATATTCGAAACAGTAATAATAATAATAGGTTTGAAATAGGTTTTAATAGTTTATTTCTTTTACTTACTTTTACCTTGTATATACCAATTTGTATGGAATATGTTAATTAATGTTATGATGATGATAGTAGTATTAGTATTAGTTGTAGTAACCATGATATCATGATTAGATACGGAAACATGTTTTACAGGTTTAACAGACATCAAATTATGTAAATATTATAGCATTTTGTAAAGCTTAGCTCTAGTTTTTGTCACAATAAACACTCCATCATTTTTTTTACTAAAAAAAGAAATAAAATAATAATAATAATAATAATAATAATAATAATAATAATAAAAAACACACACGAAGAACATGCCGATGGCAAGCAAGGTTTCTTTGCCCGAGTCTCTGCAGGGGCGTAGCTGGGGGGGGGGGGGGGGGAGAGGGGGGTTCTGGGGTGCCCGTGACCCCCGACATGACAATCTGGTGAGAACCCTCATCTGGACACAGTGTGACCCCCCCCCCCCTTTGAAAAATCCTGGCTACGCCCCTGCTCTCATGCCACGCTGAGTAATAGCGTACTTCTTCACCCGTGGGCTCTCTGCCAGTTCCCAACTTCCGCAGTTTCTCAGTTTTGCTCAGATGCTTCACTACTCCTGTAAATGTTCGTGGCAGGACGGGTACAATAGTTTAGATTCTCCCACTAATCTGCCTTGTATTCCAACATGCGATCCCTTATCAACTCTTCAGTTTACGTACCTGAAAGGCACAAGTTGATGCGAGCCTACGTAGGTTGTTCACAAACTGATCAATCGTCTCTGTTTCTCCTTAATTTTGCAGTGTAATTCGTAGCGCTCTTAGGTAGCACTAGCTTCCAGTGAATCCAGATGCTTAGGAAGTTTGAGTGCTGTTTTCGTTTCCATTTCGTAGTCTTTCGTAGTCTTCGTATTGCCCATAGGGCCCTTTGATGGCCCTTTGATGTATTTTTTGTTACATATAGATATTTAGATTCTGATATATTGCAGATGGTCGGGCACAAGAAATATGTCCACAAGCTGCAACAAATGCCACCAAAAACAAGTACGCAACTGTGGAAAATATAAATTACTTTCAATATGAGAATTCAAACAGATGGTATTATAACATATCGTGGAAACCCTTAAACGGTAAGTCTAGATTACATTCTAATAGTCCGAGACCAGACGCATTAATTTACTCAATGAATATACAAATGCAAATTTTAATTTCTAAGTCAGCGAGGGCTGCCTGAACTCTGAGTTCAAATGAATCGATTGGACGCATCGACGGCTGCTGAGAACTTTCACATACTCTCACCATGCCAGCTCTCGTCGTAGTTCGTTTTGATCTGCATTAAAATTAACTTTTTGCTTTCTGGCCATTTACGCATTAGAATCCTTTGTGGACTTTACACTGACTGGATATGCCTTCATCTACTGGAATAACTATTTACGGAGTAATGCGATAAGATACATAAGGCGACAAAAGGTATCAAGAATTTTATTTTGAATGTTGTTGTTTTTTTAAGTGATTCTTCTGTTGCCACTATTAATTACTACTAATACTGCTACTAGTTTGCTGGTTCTACGTTCTCCTGCTAATTCAGTGAATTTCTGACGCCACCACTTCTTTCTCCTGTTCACACTACTACTGCCCCAGTTAATAATGCGGCTACATAAAGTCGCTACTCCGCCCTATATCATATCTGCTAAAACCAAGATATTCGCCAGGCATTTAATAGAAAGATCCCCTGTTAAATATCATCCAGACCCACGATTAATTAACCACCTATACTGGTTTGCCCGACTCCGCCAAATCGATCGTATGGAAACGTAAACGACGTCTATCCCCATGCAATCCCCATCTTACGCACACGGAAATTTTCAAATCTACTAGAGGCAGGGAGGTGTACATTTTATCAGGGCCGGGAAGACAAAGAACGTCGAACGCCATCGGGTTTGCGAAGCATCAGACATTACTCTCAGCTACTAACACTAAGCAATGAGGTGCACACTGTTAAAGTCGTTTTGCCCCTACTGAGTGCTTCTTTCCTCCTGCTTAAAAAGTAATTTTCGATACTTTTGGATATATTTGAAATACCTTCTTTATACTAAGCCCTTTTAAACCTGGGAATGCAAACGGGGTAATTATATATCAGTGAATAGACATAAAACTAGGAAAAAATTATTCCCAAATCATCTTGAAACATGAAGTATGACAAGCTGTATGGATGCTGCTTTGAGGTTTGTTAACTTGCTGATAACTGTTTGTTTGTTTGTTTATTTCTTTGCGCTCTCGAAGAACGAGACGTACGTTACCTATGATGAACCTGAATCAAGTATCGTAAACAACGACTTGTATTTCAAATTTTGTGTAAGTATTATAAGAATTGCAACAGTGACAGAAGTCTTCAGCGGTTTTGAATTTTACTTATTAAATTTAAATTAAATTCAGCGATGTAAATTTTGTGTATTCGGGTTCGGAGTACCACTATAGAGTGCGCAAATGAATCAGGACATATGCTTTACACAACTGCCTTATTAGAACTGAACAAAGCTAGTCTTATGTATAATGATATAGTGGTATAATCACGTGATTGCGGCCTAGGGTGTTCTAATCAATGATTACCGAGACAATGACGTTTGGGCTTAAAATGATGTCATGCATCCAGATACATGGAAAGAGTTTGTTATTTGATTTACTCGCCATCCTTCAACAAAAGCAGCAATTAGCTAGTTAGTAAGCCTGTTTTAACGTCAATACCGCATGGATGAATAAATTTTCAGTTTTGGCTATTCTCTTCTTTTACCATTCGCTCTTGTGTGACAAACAATGGCAGATCGCGTCCCTAAATGTTAGTGAAAACATAAATGTGAAAACAAACTTGGTGACCGAAAAATAAAACAGCTCTTGAACTTGATTGTCGCAAAATATCGTGTTTGCCAGTGTCTCGCAGATCAAGTATTTGACCGCCCTCGGCTTCCGCAAATAATTGATCTGCTCGCCACTGAAAAATCATAATATTTGGCTCGACCTCGTCCAATATTTGTGAATTATTTGTATTACAGAGGCCTTTGGCCTCATGCGTCTCATGGCGCCATAAGGACTGATCAAAACGAGTAAAGTAGAGCCAAAAGACTGTTGGAAGAATAATCAGCGTGATCCCTGGCATCATCCAGTTGATGGTTTGTTTAGATGAAATAAATGTATTATATTTTGTGAGTGTTTATTACTAACCCACTGACTTTTCTTTTCTTTTCTTTTCTTTCTTTCTTTTTTTTTTTTTTTTTTTTTTTCATTGTTTCCGTGATATCTAAAGGTTATTGCTCTTCCTTGTCAGTCGATCGCAGAAATTCATTTAAATGGTAAGTCAGCTGACAAATATGGGTACTTATTAATTGGGAGTATACGTTTTGTATCTTTCAACTGTGTTGGCAAATGATTCCGTTACTTGATCGCTCTTCATGATATCCATATCGCCTAAACTTACGGCGTCCGTTTTACTTTAAACAGGCATTTCAAATTAGTCAAAATCTTATGTGTAAAATTGTTCCTAGATAGTTTTATTACCATTAATCAGTCTTAATTTCAAAGTTATTATTTCTTTATTTTTTCTATTTTCTTCTTCAGAGACAGTACATCCAAGAAATGTTACACAGACAGGTAAGGCCGTCGAAACTAACATTGTGAAAGTTATAGCGGAGCTCCTGCGAGCCGACGAAGGTGCGCTAGCAGAGCCCAATACTACAATTCCTGGTAACCCATCGGACTAAAAAAACCTTAGGTTGTTAAGTGTCACGTTCATGCTCCATGATTACACATTCCTTCATGGCTATAATATAACCGACTGTTATCATGATTTTAATTCATTTGGTAATCATCCAGCGACCAGTGTACATTTGCCTTACATGAATATGATATATCAACCTAAAAAAGATGCTTTGTGTTTTTGTTTAGGTATATCAACACCTACACCTACACCTACAGGTGAGCTAAATAGAAGGAAGGAAAAACAGAAATAAACCGCACCTGAATAGATGATTGGGAGGTTCAATGGCCTTACCACCGTTACCGCGTTGCTTGTATTACCGATCGATACTGATCTCGGGGTCCCGGTCTAGACGCACATTTTCATAGGTTTTTGTATACTTGCACAGTTGTCCAAAAGACACAAACTGCCTCACTTAGGTTGCTAAATGGGATAAGGGTGCCGGCGAATTGCAGTTATAAGCAAAACCTGAAGCCCGTGTTAATTGTCCTTCCCCTTTGACTTTAAAAGCACTAAGGTGATTTCGATTGTTCTGGCAATTCTAACAAATAGAGTTAGAAGGTATTTAATTGGTTCATTGGTTAGCTTTATTATATAGAAAGCTGGCGGTAACCTGGTTAGCAATATGACATAAACTACTTGCATCAACACGTATATACCTATTTTCCAGTAAGAGTCCTCGATGAACACTCAGTAGCTACTTATTCTTACTTACAAAAGCCCCGGGATCATTCCCTTCCCTGAAGCCACACGAGTGTTGGTCATCTGAGTGACAGCACTAAAACAGCAGGATTCAGAAATTAAGTGGAGACCAGGCCGAGCCACGCATTGCTTTATACTTGGGATAAAACTGAATAACTCCCGCCCAGGGCTTTATATCGCACAGGTAGTTTTTCAACTTTAACATTAGCAAACAGTCCCGGTAGCTGTATTGTTTTCATTTTTATTTCGCTAGGTTACAGTCTAGCCTACAGAACAGGCGGATTTGCGGAGCAAAACGCGAGGCTTAATCCGCCTGCTCCTGAAGGCTACGCTTTTGCTGCATGTACAACTAACGCGTACTAGCGCGAATTCTAAAGGTGTAAATCTAAATTAATATTAGTGACATTATCTCAAAGTTCCCTTTCATTAATGATTTTGTTTTCTTCTTTTTTAATGAAATCAACCAAAGATTCTCCTACAATCAATAAAACAGGTATTTATGCATTCAAGGCTTAACGTTTCAGATTGTGTGTAGGAAATATGTCTGTGGGACGATTTGTAAGTTTAAGCGTTATTTCTCAGTTTAGCCAAGATGATGATGATGATGATGATGATTATGCTTGTGACACGCGAAAGGCGAAAAGTAGTATTTTTTAACGAAAATGTGTAATTGTGAATTATTCACACTCTATTTAAATAGCGTCTTTGCCTCAATATATAATAGGCATGGCCTTTGCCATTACCTACCTATGGCACAACCTTACAATTACAATCACTTTCTTCCTTTATTCAATAGTATACGTTATAATTGTCATCGGAACCATGGCAGTTATCGCCACGACTGCCTGTGTACTTCGTTACAAGTATTTCCGTAAGGGAGGCAGCAGACATTCTGGTCTGTCATCTTGTCCGGCAGGTTTGTGTCCGCTTTCATGTTATTTGAGATCAATTTTGTAAGTCTTTAGTACAAATGAAGTATATGGCCGTTGAACGAGTTATGGCCACCTCATGTATGTTATGGTAATACATACACATGACTTTGTTACATGATTAATCCTATTCACAACGGTCAGTCGCGTGAACGCAGCAACGGAGCTTATATTCCCTGCGTATATTCCGCCGAATCCCATTCACCTCTAACTCCATTCCATTGTTTATTAACCGATCAGGTACGAGTAGATGACTGGTGCGTGAGTCCAGACTAAATCCTTTGGATCGGATAATTTTGATGGCCATACTATAAGTTTGAATTTCTCTGCGTAAATTCTTGACTGATTTCCCTGAATTTACGGGTTATTTACAGGTTCAGTCCCTCTGAGATTGTTTAGCTGCATGCGGTTCAGTAAAAAAAGAGGAAATATTACTTCTTGCAATCACCATATCTTCTTACACATGCGCGGACCATTAATGCAAAAAAATTATTATGAAGAAATTAATGAATACTTTATTTTCAGACTTTCGTTACGACGCTTTTATAATATTCAACAATAGAGACCAGAGCTGGGTGGATGGAACCCTTCTTCCTATCCTTGAGGTGGAACATGGCTTGAAATGCTGCGTCCATTACAGAGATTTTGAGCCTGGGAAACCTTTTGTGGAAAACATGACTGACAGTGTCCAAACAAGCAGAAACACAATAGCGGTGGTATCCAAGAATTTTTTCACGAGCAAGTTTTGCAAATATGAGTTAGATCAAGCTATTTACAAAAACGTTAAAGAGGGATATAACAGTGCGATTGTCATAAGAATAGATAATGTATCCAAAGACAAGCTCCCTAGCACTCTCAAAAATAAGTCTTTCGTCGATTATTCCAATTCAATCGAAAGAAAGACTTGGCATTTGAAGTTAATTAAGGTTTTAAAATCAAATCATATGGAAATAGAAGGCAGGGTGTAAGTTAAGATTGAAGCTGAAGTATGTTTTACATCAGTCGTAAAACACTTGGCAAGCTCCGTAATTAATCGGATTTATAAACGCGCAGAACACTCACAGGTCATTCTTAGTTATTTTATAATTACTCGTAGATGTTTAGCACAGAGGGCCACTGGTTTATCAGTTCATACTATCATGTGTCACCCTCTCAGTAAAGTTTACTATTATTATTATTATTATTATTATTATTATTATTATTGTTATTACGCCCAGTTTGCCTTCCAAATTAAACGTCGCTGGTGTTCTCAAAAATCCCTCACGTTTTAAGAAGGCATAAAACAAAGAGGATAATACATGGGCGCACGTAGAAATATGAAGTAGAAGTATGGAACATCTCTACGAGTGTTCAACTCGACATCTCACGATTGAGCGCAGCGAACGAGTGAAATATAAAGTTGAACACGAGAAGAGATATTTCATATCTACAAGCAACCATGTTTCATTTGGTTTATCATATAAACAAATCGATAACGTTTTGGACGATTTTCCAAAGATTTCCGAAGATTTTCGAAGATTCCCCAAAGTTATCCGAAGGGTGCACGAAAGTTTCTGAAAAATTTCCGAACATTTTCGAAGATTATCGAGGACAACCGAAGATTGCCGAAGACTTTCGAGAAAGATCCGAATATGTTTCTATCATACACCAACAAAAGGACAGTTTAAGGAGTCAAACATGATATCAGTGAAGTCATCAATATTTTTACTACCGAGGATATGGAAAATACGCCCCCCGAGTCCCGGATGTGGTTTCGTATGAATTTTACGAGTGGTGTATTTTCCAGTAAAACGCTCGTGTTTATATGTTAAATAGCTTTGCCCCTTTAATGTATTAAGTATAATGTATATAATATAACTCGGACAATTCGCAGAATGTTGTTTAGGATCCTATTTTGCTGACAACAAAATGTTGCTCTGTGTAGCTCCCTAGACAAGTTAAAAAAAGGAGTTTAACAATGTTTTTTCATTTTCGATAACGACGTTTTGGACGATTTTCCAAAGATTTCCGAAGATTTCCGAAGATTCCCCAAAATTGTCCGAAGGCCACACGAAAGTTTCCGAAAATGTTCCAAAAAATTTTCCAAGATTATTGAAGACAACCGAAGATTGCCGAAGACTTTCGAGAAAGATCCGAAGATGTCTCGATCATACACCGAAAAAAGGACAGTTTAAGGGCCAATCATGATATCAGTGAAGTCATCAATATCTTCACTAGTGAAGATATGGAAAATACGCCACCCGAGTCTCGTATGAATTTTACGATTGGTGTATTTTCCAGTTAAACACTCGTGTTTATATAATAAGTAGCTTTGTCCTCTTAATGTGTTAAGTATAATGTATGTAATATAACTCGGACAATTCGCAGAATGTTGTTTAGGATCCTATTTTGCTGACAACAAAATGTTGCTTTGTGCAGCTCCTGAGACAAAAAAGGAGTTTTACAATGTTTTCTTCATTTTCGCTTAGTTGTTAGACTTACCTTAGCAAAGGACTATACTCAATAGCTTGTAACTGAACAACTTTCTCAAGTTTGGTCATCGAATCAGGGACAAGAACAACAACAAGCTTTATTACCAGATTAAAAGTTTAACCTAAATTTAGCTATTATTAACCGAGCAGGAGGTCTGTATGGGAGAATCTTGACCGAGGTCGTGAGTACAGACCGAACGCAGTGAGGTCTGTACACACGACCGAGGTCAAGATTCTCCCATGCAGACCGACTTAGCTCGGTTAATAAGATGTTTATTATATGGCAAAGAAGAAAACTATAATTCGTTTAATGTAACTAGTTTGCTGACATTTTGCTTGCGGACGGCGATGAGCTTAACTTAAACCTGCCGAAATTTGCTTGTCCTCTTTACTTTTTTATTTGTCATCAGGCTTTTTGGCACTTCCATAAATGACTGAGAAGAAAATAAAAGAAAATGGTGAACATTTTTGTATTTTAGTTTGCTACTTTTTCAACTCAAAATGAAATCGGTCTAGATGCCGGTCTAGACGGGAAAATCTAGACCGTGGTCAATATCGATTTCAGGCAATCAATTTCGTGAATTCGGTAGTTCCCAGTCCTTGTGAGACACAGCCATATAATAAAACTTCTACTAAAGACACAATTGGGGTTCTTTTATATGTTATATTCTTATATATCTCAAGCTCATTAATAGTTCATCAAGTAAAAACAAAGGAATTCATGACTTTGACTGTTTTTGGATCTCTGGCCTTATTAGCATAGATCTTTAAGATTTTATTTCTCCGTTTTCTCGTTAGTTTAAGTTTCGATTGAAAAAGCATGATATCAAGTACTCAAGACAGTGTTTGACCACATTCCCAAACGCCTTAAAGTTCGTCAAAAATTCTCCGCTACGAATCGTAGTTTCACCTCTGGTCTCGCGTGTTTGGAAACGTGATCAAACGTGACCTGACACTTGGTCAATAACCCATATATCGCTAGCTCCGTGAGCGGGCAAGTAGTTATATGAATGCCGATTTTAGGACTTCGTATAACGGGCCAAATACCCTTCAATACCCTCGCCGGGCCTCACCTCGAAAAACCCGATTTTCAAGTACTTTAATAGCACTTTCTATTCAAGCCCTCTCGCGAGCAAATTTCATGTCTCCCTGCCCTCGGTAAATCAAAAAAATCCTTCTGCCAGAAAACACTTCGCAGAGCCGGCTCATGATTAAAATATACTCTTTCCAGGTCTCTAGAAATCAAAAAATGCTTCGTTTCAGAAACAGCATAAAATGGACTGTCCCAGGCCTCCACAAAAAAAAAATCATTCACCATTTGCAAAACAGAGCTTTTGAAAGAAATCGAAAACATTGGTAGTAATGAATGTGAAAAATTAAAATTATTTTAAAAGACCTAACTGTAATATAGTAATGATCAATAAATCAGAATTGAGTAAATTGTCAAAAAAAAACAATTAATTGATCTATTATTAGAAGATCAACAAAAATAAAAAAAACCTATTCCAGCACCTCGTAAAAGTATTAAACAAATGGTACATAATTATGAGGAAAATATAATTGCACCACCTCTTGAATTTAGAGATAATCAAAAACCAATTCCAAAACCTAGAACTATTAAATCTAAAAAACCAATTCCTGCTCCAAGAACTAAAATCACACCTATTAAACAAGCTCTAAAATATTCAGTTAAAACTTATGAGATTGATTTAAAAAATAAAAATGATCCAATAATTCAATAATAATATACATAAAAAATTACTCCATTCTGATTGGCTGAGAGCAGTGCAGTTCAAGTGTAACACCAGTGCAAAAAGTGTAACACCGGTGCAAAAAGTGTAACAGCAAATTACACATCGTAATTCTGGATTATAATTGGCTGAAAGACAATAGGAAATTTTCCAAGCCAATGATATTACGTAAAATGATGACGAAAATGTGTTGTGGAAACTTTGAAAAAAGTTCTCTCGAATGCGAAAAAATGGCTTCAAGAAAGGTCTTCCGGCACTTGCTCCGCGCAAATCTTTTCATGTTTATATTATTAATAAGTAATCATACCGTTTTTCTCATTCAAAGCGGCTCATGCAATTTCAACTTTTTGGAAAACTCACTCGTGCAAATTAATTCCAATTACCTATACTTACAAAATACTAGACAGGCAATGAATGAGTTGCCAGTAATCGGATACCCGTGTTTGCGCGAAGAACTCTGGGATCGTCAGGGGGCAAACATTGCTAGTCCCTAGAAGGAAATGTATGGCGAAAAGTTGTTTCGAGGTACGAGAAAACGATTTTTGAGAGAGATCAACGCTTTTTCACTGTCTTTTTTATCGCGAATGGATTTGGGCAATGTTTATATGTCGAATATGTAAGTTTAATTTTTGTTTGAATAACCGTGAAATATGTGACAAAATCTACCGATAAACTCCGTTGCTTGCGTGAGGTTTATTGTGAAATTTACATCGCGTAATGGTGTGAAAATATTACAAAATTAATTAGGTATAAATCGAGAGAAAATAACCCCTTTTAAGTTGTATGTGTATTTTCTTAACTTTTACATAGGGTTTTCCATCTCCAAAGACGAATTTCTGATGAAAAGTTTTTAAGACTATGACAATTCATGAAGGACCGCCATATTTACAATTTTTCCCGCGAAAATTTTGTCCCTGCAAACCGCGAAACTAGTACCCAGGCTTCCAGGTATTAAAGTCCCTAATGATATGGGACAATAATTCTATCTTTAGAACAAATTGCGCCATCGCCTGCGGCACACGCGCGTACATGCTGCGAGGATTTTTGCGGATGTCGCACGGGGGAAATGGCGTCCGAAATTCCCGAAATGTTTCATGTTTTTGGCCCACAACTCAACGCGTTTACGTCTGTTGGGATTTTGCTTAATTATTTTCGTCGTAAGCTGCTCCAGTCTGAGTGAAGTAAGACAGTGTCGAATTTAGGTACGTTCCGCTGTAAGCTTATATATATCGCTGACCAAGTTGTGTTCCGACGGATGCTTCTTTTACATGAGCTGTACATTACTCCACTTTAAATTTCACATATGTTGAAGATTATCAGCTTTTCCATTACACAGCAAAAAACTAGCTGGATATATATAGATATAGCAGAGCTTCAGGACTTCATAGTTTCCTAGCTCCTCTTGCCACACGCTTCCGAGGAATTTGCCAGTCTATCGCGACTGAAAAGTAAAACAAAATAATTGCTAGTTTGGTCAGTTTGAGTTTCGCCTGAATTGTAAGCAACGCTTGATGTTTTATCAAGGCCCAATGACTTTACGATCGTAGATACTGCTCAGTTTTATTAGTGTAAAAATCCAATAAATTCTCTGTTGTCGATGAATGAGAGCGCCCGCCGATGCGTGTTGACAAATTGTACTTCCGCTGCACTTTCATGTGAAAGCGTACATCTAACTCAAACAATAACTCTATAGTTTTTAAATATGTTTAAGATTGATAAATGTTTGAGAACATATTAAAAGCTAAGCTGAAAATATGTGAATAAAGCAGAAATAATCAGCAAAGTTACGATGACGCATTCTTTAATCAACTTCGAATAACGATTTCGATTTTGTTTATCGAGTTATCAAAACTCCCTGTTGAAGCCCTGATTTTTTTTTTCAGGCTTCTTCTTTCCAGTTGCTTAAATTGGAAAATTTACTGCGATGATCACACTTCACTTTCATCTACTACCGCAGTTCAAATATGAATTATTTCATATATACTTCACATCATTTCACTCACGGGAAGATATGAACTCAATTAATTGACCTCGCTCCCAATGTGTGGCTTCATAGCTCAGTTGGTTGAGCATCGCACCGGTATCGCGGAGGTTACGGGTTCGAATCCCGTTGAAGCCCTGATTTTTTTTTATTTTTTATTTTTTTTTTTTCAGGCTTCTTCTTTCCAGTTGCTTAAATTGGAAAATTTACTGCGATGATCACACTTCACTTTCATCTACTACCGCAGTTCAAATATGAATTATTTCATATATACTTCACATCATTTGACTACGGAGTCCGGGAATGGTGCGTGCGTGAGTGCCATGGCGTCTTACTCGGTGAAAAGGCTAAATTTTCGAGTACTACAGTTGGTTTTCGAAGTACTTGTGCTTCTCTCAGCAAGTTATTACGATCATAACTTCTCTGATAGCGATTATATCGGAAATTTGGGTAGATATCAGCAGCAATGTGTTACGGCAACAAAGTAAGGCCCGACGAGCGCGGCCATTTTGGGACTAAAGGCAGTTTCAGCATTCCAACCGAAGAACTTCAAGCGAAAATTCTTTCACTCTGTGATGAAATATACTACACATGGTGTTTCAACTTTCAATCCTCGTATTTTGGAGCTCGAAATTTTTAAGGCCTATGATGTAAACCCGAATCCTGGCCCGACTACTCCAAGTGATAACAAGAATGACAAGACAGTCAATTTGTCCAAGGTATGTTTACCAGGAAAAGGTCTCAGACTAGGACAGTGGAACGTAAACAATCTAACGGACACTAAGTTTGAGCAGATAAGGTTATTACTAACCACTAGACGTCAAGAAATCGATGTGGTTTTTCTCCTCGAAACATTTCTTAAACCAAACAAACCTGACTGCGTTCTAGAAATACCTGGCTACACGCTCTTCAGGAAAGACCGGCAAGGAACCAAGAAGGGCGGCGGAATTCTCGCCTACGTTGCTGACAATCTAAAAGTCGAAAGAATTACAAGCCTGGAAGAAATGGATCTAGAAACCGTCTGGTTACAAGTCTATCCCTATAAATCAAATCGCCCGATACTCACAGGAGCTGTTTATCGCCCGCCTTCTTCAACGGCGGACACGGATGCCAAACTGGAGCTTAACATTGAAACAGCTTATTTAAGAAACCAAGAAATGTATGTGTTTGGAGACTTTAATATAAACTTCTTGGATACATACGTCTACAAACATCATCGATTAGCGAAGGCATTAAAAAGCCTAAATTTAAGCCAACTCGTGCACAAAGTTACACGTCCCGTGAGCTCAACTTGTCTCGACCATGTCTACACAACGCATCCTGGTTTTGTTACTGAAATCTCTGTACCAGATATTGGTCTTTCAGACCACTTGCCAGTTCTTATTAGACGTAAATACTCCAAAAAGCAAAGAGATCAAACCCACAGTACCATAGAATATCGTGACTTCAAAAATCTAAATACAAATGAACTATTACATGATCTACAATGTGCCCCATGGGACATTGCCTTTGTTTTTGATGATTTACACGATGTTTTGATTACAATGGAAACAATGCTAAATGACGTTTTGGACAGGCACATTCCACTAAAATCTAAACGCGTCAAGAAACCGAACCAGCCTGCTTGGATGACTAAAGAGATCTTGTCGTCTATGAAAACAAGAGACAAGCTGTTGAAAACGGCACGAATTTCAAATCTGCCTGCAGACTGGGAACGCTATACGCATGCAAAGGGTAAAACTACAAGTCTCATCAAAAAAACAAAGAGAAGTTTCTTCCGCAAGAAAATCGACGAAAACAAAGGAAATCCAAAAGGAGTTTGGCAAGCACTCAAAACATTAAGTGGGACTAGTAAACCTCGAGTTCGCATCGATGAATTAAACACAGGAAACAACATCGTTAGTGACGAAGCTTCCATTGCAAATGAGCTTAATCAGTACTTCGTAAACATCCTAGATCAAATTGGCAAGGAAAACGACGCTGGCGTAGAGTTTGATGACACCAAGCTGAAAAATTTTGTCTCTTCGCGATTGAATGATAATGTGGCTTTCAACATCCCTCCAATAACGCCTAAGTAGATCATTGACACCATAGGGAAAATCGCTTGTAACAAGGCCTCTGGGCACGATGGCATAAGTATTCGTGTACTCAAAATTATTGCACCAGCGTTTGCAAGTCCATTATGCAAATTGCTGAACCTTTCAATATCGACAAACAGTTTTCCAGACCGTTGGAAAGTCGCAAAAGTTACACCATTGCACAAGGGTGGCGCACGAAACGATATCAACAATTACCGCCCGATATCAGTTTTACCTGTCTTTTCGAAGATTATCGAAAAACACGTAGCCAGCTGTCTTCTTAAGTTTTTACATGACAACAACATGTTATATGAGTATCAATCAGCCTTCAGGTCAGGTCACTCTACAGAAACAGCTCTAATCAGACTTACGGATCACATCCTGAAAAACATGGACAATGACGGAGTGACCGGTCTGGTATTTATAGATTTTCGTAAAGCTTTTGATGTTATAAATCACGAACTTCTTCTAAAAAAGCTGTCTATTTACGGTGCAAGCCCTCCGTCTGTTGCCTGGTTTCAATCGTACCTGTCTCAGAGAAAGCAATTTATTACATTAGGGAAAACCACATCTGAACAGCTGACTATCAGACAGGGCGTTCCCCAGGGATCAATATTGGGACCGGTGCTCTTCCTCCTGTTTGTCAATGACATGCCTCTAAACGTTCACAAGTCAACTATGGATATCTATGCAGACGATACCACCTTGTCTTTAAGCTCAGACTGGAAAGCTATTCCTGCACTAAACAAATCATTAACAAAGGACTTGACCGAAGTTGAGAAATGGGCTACTGAAAACAAAATGTTTATAAATACCAAGAAAACCAAAGCGTTGTTGGCTACAGGAAAGCGTCTGCGCAGACGTATAACCCATGACGCAGGAAAATTTGAAGCTAGGATGCAAAATGCAGAAATTGAACAAGTTGGTAGCCATAAACTTCTTGGAGTGATAATCGACGAGAACCTAACTTACGAAGCACATGTTGACGAACTATGTAACAAACTTTCAAAACGAATTGGTCTTCTACGCCATATAAGCTGCTACTTGAAAAAGAATCAAAAATTGATCTACTATAACGCAGTAATCAAACCACTCTTCATGTATGCAAGCACAGTATGGACATCGTGTAACAAAGAGGCACTCGAGAGAGTTCTCCGTATGCAAAAACGGGCTGCGCGTATTATTCTTGCAGCACAACGTACTAGTCGAACTGTCACTTTATGTAATAAGCTAAACTGGATCCCCTTTTACAAAGAAGCTTATATAAATCGATGTGCACTGGCCTACAAAAGGATAAACAGAACTTTACCTGAATACATGAACACATCTTTAAGGAAAAACTCTGACGTCCATTCGAGAAGTACTAGAAATTGTAATTTAAATTTATTATGCCCCTCTCACAGAAACGCCTCTGAGGGAGGACGCACTTTCGCCGTCAGAACTATTAAAGATTGGAACAGTTTACCCCGGTCTTTAAAAACAGAGAAGTCCGTTAAATCGTTTAAGGCTAAATTATGTAATACTATTCTTAACTCTCAGAAAACTAATGGAATTTTTTAACTCTTATTATTCGTAGTATGTTTGAAATTGTAAGTCCAGTTTATTATTTGTAACCATTTTTAATAGTAACTTAATTAAGTATTTTATTGTAAATAATATCGTATTTTAGCATTTTATTGTAAATAATATATTTTTAGCATTCTAATTATTTTAAGCTGAGGGCCCCAAGTTTATCAGTAACTTAAGTTACTGTCACGGGTCACCCTCATTAAATAAAGTCTTTCACTTCACTTCACTTCACTTCACGGGAAGATATGAACTCAATTAATTGACCTCGCTCCCAATGTGTGGCTTCATAGCTCAGTTGGTTGAGCATCGCACCGGTATCGCGGAGGTTACGGGTTCGAATCCCGTTGAAGCCCTGATTTTTTTTTTTTTTTTTTTTTTTTTTTCAGGCTTCTTCTTTCCAGTTGCTTAAATTGGAAAATTTACTGCGATGATCACACTTCACTTTCATCTACTACCGCAGTTCAAATATGAATTATTTCATATATACTTCACAAAACTCCTTGTCTATTTTCATTTTCGTAGTGTAAAACTTCACTATGCTTATGTTGAAGAAACACACATGATGTTAGTAGCCTTTTTTGCGCTCGTGAAATTTGTTGCAGTATCTCAGCACAAAAGATAACGAAAGAAATCTTTGTCAAGATTTGTTGACAATTGAAAACACCAACTCGGACTTGAAAGTGCATGAGCTGCACTATGCAAATGAGCTAGTTGTACGCGTCAGACTTTCTTTTCAAAAACTTTAGCAAACTCACCAAACAAGCAGAAACAATAAGAAACCATCAAAACAGGTTTTGGTTATGATTAACCATTGTCTGAGAAACTCACAAATTAACTCGATACCAGAGTAGAGAGTTTTCTTGTTATATTCTTTAGTCAGAACAAATGCAAAAAACATACGTGTAAGCTTACAAGAACGCGAGCAGATCTTATTATTCATTCCCAGCGCGAGATTGAAGTCTTGTTTTCGACCCTGAAAAACCCGCCTTTTCCGTTAGCTCAGAGCATGAAACTACATATAAGCGCCCTGGTTCGTATTCCCTGCCTTATTCCCTGCCATCGCTGTGAAAAATACGCAAGAGAATCTCTCAAGGTCTCTTAACTCTCAACATTTGATCACGCAACCTGACAACATCCACGCGAGAGCCCCCGACGTGTGCGTGGATCTGCGCGGATATATGACGTCAGGGTGGCGCAATTTGTTCTAAAAATAGAAAATCTGTCCCATATCATAGGTGCGCGCGGATCCCAAGACTTACGGTCTCCATCCCCGATTATGGCTCCTGCTTTAAGTTTAAGAAACATTAATTCTAGAGTTTTATTTAGGAAAGCCTTAGACGATTATTAATAGTAATTTCTATTGTATTTTTAACGGTTTTTAATATGTATCTTATTTTATATATCTTAATAATTCTTGTTTATTAGTTTTTAATTCTTAACAGGACCCCGTTGATAACAGTACTTTGTACTGAAGGGTTATCCTGAGGAAATATTCGATTATTATTATTATTATTATTATTATTGTTAAAGATTTGCACGGCTATTGATGATATTGAAGCTGGTTTCGTCATTGGCTCCGGGCAACAACAAGTTGCCTAGGGAAGCCATGAAACACCCCTTGTTTGCTTTTTCTCTTCTTTCTATATCTCCAGCACCTTTCTAAGAATTCTTGCCGACCCCAACAATGCACATCTCTGGATCAGTCCAACAGGAATGCCCACCTCAATGGCTCTCAGATTGTCCTTCAATCTCAGTGGTATTGATCCCAACGCTCCCACTACCACTGGAATAACCTTTGTCCTCACACCCCACATTTTTCGAACTTCTCTTGCTAGATCTTGAATCAATAATTATCAATAATTATCAATAATTATTATTAATATCATTATTATTATTATTATTATTATTATTATTATCACGGTTATTCAAACAAAAACTTAAATTTTCCATGTATCAACATTGCCAAAATCCATTCGCGATAAAACAACGGCGAAAAAGCGTTGATCTCTCCCCAAACTATGTTTTTGGGCGTCGAAACAACTTTTCGCCATACATTTCCTTCTAGCGACTTGCAATGTTTGCCCCCTGACGATCCCAGAGTTCTTTGCGCAAACACGGGTATCCGATTACTGGCAACTCAGTCATTGAACGCTATTTCAATAAATCTTACTTGGAAAATAATAAAAATTTTCAATTTTATGAATCTTTGAGAATAACTTTTATTAAAGAAATTTCTAATAATAAAAAAAAAATGATAAAGATATTGAAGTTGACATTGATATTACTGGTGGAAAGCATTATGTAAAACGTAAAACAGCTTATTTCAATAGTCAAGCTCGAACTGTTACAAATATTATTGACTCAAATCAGAAGCATATCACCTCGAAGCGATTAACTCCTTTCCAATGCTGGGGTTTTTTAGCGAACCAATCAAAATTTTTTTCCTAATACCGAGTGTTGCACACAGTTACGTCACAATATCGTCGTCTCTGCCGGAGCAATGGCGGCACGGTTGTTGTTTTTGTGTTGGGAGTACATGTAGGTTGTCGTTTTCTCAACCTTTTTCTGTGCTCATCAAGAGAATCAAACGAGCTTTTTCTAGGAGCTGCTAGTGTAATGTCAAGGCCAGAGATTATCGAAGTCTCAATTGCAGGTAAGCATATTTTTGTATCATGTTTATGTCGAAAATGTTTGTTGAGCACACCGGCGTTTGACAAACAATCTTTTGGTGGTTTGCTGGGAGACAGGGACCAGTATAGTGATTATGTTTGCATGAAACTTTAGCTCAATTTTAAGAAAAGTCTGGGGCTCCCGTCGTTTTTACAGGGTTTAAACGGTCAAAAGCGCACTTGAAATTTGGGGCTTTTTCGGTGAATTGTGTCATACCAGGTCATACATTCGCGGTATTTCACGGGAGTTCGTGTGATTCCTACACGTTTTGTTGTTGTTGTTGTTTTTGTTTACGATAAGTGTATAATTTTGTGGCTCGGTTTGTTCCTTTAATATTTTAATGTTTTCTTGCTAATTTGTTTTTGTAGAATGTATGTAATCCGTTTGTTTAGCCGATGTTCGGACACTATAGTCACAACCAAGAGGAAACAATTGTTCAAGCAAGTATAAATAAATCTGCAAGAGGTTGGATCTCGTCAATGTAAAATTCGTTGCAGTGTAAATATATCGAATCGATTATAGTAAATTTTTCCGATCATGTTCACTGCCTGTCTTGAATTGTTATCTCAAATGTTGTTCAGTCATCTACAATAATTTGACTGCTTTTGAGAACTCCCAGTTCTTCATGGCGCTGTCAATTCTAAGCCCGCTCATCCCCACCCCCCCCCCCCCTCGGGCTTTTGACAGTTTGTTTTGGTGCACAGAAAATCTCCATGGCGGGGCCGTGAGATAAGTGCAGATGTTCCACCCATGGGATAGTATCCAAATGGCATGTTTGTTTTATAAAGATATTGCTCTGTACTCATGAGCACTAATATAACATGAAAAAGCATCTTCTATTTGGTGACTAACTTGTTAAAGATTAATATTTGGACTCTTCATATTCATGTACTCTACTTTTTCTGTTAAATCATATTGAAATATTGATTCATACGTGGTCAAAAGTAATGCACACTGGTGTCCTCAAATACAAACTCACAAACGTGATGTTTGCAGAGAAAACTCCTTGAATGTAGAATCCGTTGTTATTATAAAAATAACAATAACTTACTTCTCAAGGTGTCTTTTAAACATTCTAGGCCCTTTGGTCCTACATTGATTCTCTCGCGTGTGAAAGACCATCATGAATTTTTAGGGGTGGTGCTGGACACAAGCAACTTTACAAAGGGTTAAATCTCAGAAAAAGAATTTACATCTACATTCTTTACTAAGAGTTAATCCTTTTGATGTTTAATAAATCATGCGTTTGTATTTAAAAAGTACCAAATTGAATTTATAATTCTTTGTGATAAAATTCTTTGTAATGAAAATTGTCAAATGCCCCACCCCTAGGCAACCCTTTGAAAGCAAATGCCCCCATGGTGGGGACCTAATCCCTGTCAAATGCCCGGGGGGATGAGTGGGTTTGAATGACAGGGCCGTTATACTGTTTCCCTTTGAATTTTGGAAGTAGCACTTCAAGATAACACATAAGCTTGAATAATCAATAACTGTATGTTTATTTCAAATTACAGTGAAACCTCATTGATGCTAAGTCTTATAATACTCAAGGGGCCATGAAAATTTTGTCATATTGAACAGGGTGGCCTTATTGACGGTGTGGTGTCAAATTTCATTACAGGTCTATTTTAAGTACCTTCTTTGAAAAAGAAATTGTTTCATTAGTTAAACATTGTACAGATGATTTGAATAAAAAAATAGTCTCAGTATAATTCTCAATAGTTGTTTTGTTTGGTCTATTATTCATGAATGCGTTTTGGTTAAAGGTCATATGACAGAGGTAAAAGTATAAAGGATTATACAGGTTAACATTTCATATGTTTACGGTTTTCTTGTAAGAAATATTCTTATTAAAAATGGTCACCCAGAGGCAGCTTCAACAAGAGGGCAAATAGAAAATGTACTTTGATAATCCTGAGCTAGCATAAATTACTATTTTGCTGGCACAGAGCAGAGGGATCGGGGCAGGTTCGAGGTACGCAGTGTTCAGCAGTTAGTTGCCATTAGCAAGGCGAGACATTCTGTGGTCAGCCTTCAGCGTATACAGTTGTAAAGTTTGTTTTCCTATTCTTGGTTATGCACAGTCGTGACTTTCAAACTGTATATATTTTTTTAGTGCTGTCATTTTATTACATCACTGTAGTTTACTACATTTGTGTACACTACATTTAATTAGGATACCCTAAAACCCCAAGGGTGGCACCACTACCTTGGTCGGGGGCACGCTTTCCCTTATTTTTTCCACCCGCTGGTTTTTCGGGGATTTCTTTTCCGGCTTTGGTGCACTTAGTTTTCGAATCTTAGAAACATCTAGTAAGTATTGACACCGATTAAATGGGACAGTGGCTTCGCTGTCCAACCCACCCAATTTAATCACCATGTGTGTCCGGATAAGAAGTGGGGACAAAATCTCTCATTTACACAAACATTAAGCCAGAACCAGCAAGGGTCGGTCAAGGATTTTGGAAGAGGGAGGGGGGGGGGGGTGGCTCGTACCTCGGGGTTACACAGGGTTTGAACCCTTCTTCAGAAACAAATTTCCAGGACTTTTCTAGGACTCAGATTGATTTTTCCAGGACTCTGAAATTCACATTAACCCTTTCACCCCCAAGATCTTAATGTTAATTCTCCTTACTGTCTGCCATACATTTCATATTTTTTTACTTAAGTTTAACAGATTTCCAGAACTTTCCAGGGCCAGAAGCCCTTTTCCAGGACTTTCCAGTCCTGGAAAATGCCACAATAAAATTCCAGGAGTTTTTAGATTTTCCAGGACCCGTATGAACCCTGGTTGCAGAATTAATGGGACATGCCCATGACTCGTCCCCAATCGTCTTCATACAGGAGAGATACAGCGCAGGGAGAGATGGGTACCAAGAAAGGGAGCGCAAGGTGAGATGGGTAGGTCATTCCCTGCTCCTCGACCTCGCGCGCTGCCGTGTGCTACGTGAAGACGACTGGGAATGAGTAAGGGACATGCTCACAAAATGTTGCTTTTTGCAAATTGAGACCCACATGTTATCAAAAACTATTACACCAGAAATACTAACAATGCCACAAAGTAGAAATTGCAATGAATTATTAGGTACCTTTTCAGAGTGTTTGCCTTTTTTCTATGATAATCATAACCAAAATATTTTTTGCTGCGGAGCGAGCGTAGCGAGCGAGCAGCAACACAATCAGGATTTAAGAAGAATATATAGAAGGGGGTACGAATTCTCGAATTCATCACTTTTTACCAGAATGCATTGCAGTTAACCAGACTGCACTGCGCCACTTTTACTGGAGTGCATTGTGCCACGAACAATACAAGGATGTCATACTCGTCGAGCCGTCGTCCTTTTTCGCGTGGATTCCACTGAGAAAGTTTGCTCTGATTTACCTGTAAAGCGATGTGAAGGAGATCGTGCTTGACTTTCACAACTCTTGTTATGCAGTATGTGAAAGTTTGTAAATCTGGACGATTAATTGTGACATCTTAATCTTAGTATGTCATTTCTTAGCAGTCTCGCCTCCTCCGCCGAATCATAAATGAAGAGAAATCGTCGTTACTAAAGCCTGTAGAATAATTAAAACAAACGAAAACCGTGGAACACGCTGATTTCATAAATGCTGCAATCTATTCCTTTTCATAGAAACATGAATTTAAGCTAAAGCTTGAGCATTTTCACACATCGCGGTGGACACGTTCTCGACACAGTCTGTGTGTTCTTCTGTCGAGTTCTAGAGATATGTAATGCGTGCCAGTACAGAATTTATAAGTTAGATTTCTGCTCCTACAATTTCCACATCTTTCGATTTTCGCGATCTGGTAAAGGGGAGGCTGATGTGTATCGTTTTATGTCCAAACATACTTCAGATCACAATGTGCTTTTTTGTCTCGGTCCTTTGTCACACCTCGCCATCGATGCGTCATCATGCATGAAGTTGATGCATACAACGACAGATTTTAAGTGACACCACGATTTGACACTACTTTGAGAAATAACAGTAAATGTAAGTCGTGGAACGCGCAGATAAATGAATCACGGCGTTAAATATGTCACTATCAACAGAATGTGCCGCAGCATTACTATCTTTTAGATACCCTAGTCACTATTTTTATTTTTTCCTTCTCCATAAAGGAGTGGCTAGCCACTCAATCCAGCCCTTCCCCACCAAGTCTGACTCTAAACCAGCCAAAATATTTGAAGCAGATGCTAAATTACCAGTTGGTATTTTAAAAGACTATGGGATTGGGATTAACATGTTGGCTGTACTTCTCAAGAAATAACATTACTTTTTCCATCTACACTGTAGTTATCAAATGTGGAAAGCGGCAGCATGTCTACAATATCAAATTTAGAACCTACTGTATGTAATTGACCAAAAGAGAGTACTTAATTACCTTGCAACTGACTAACAAAAGGGCATACTGTGTAGTGATCACCAATTTTAAGAGCTACTGCAAGTATTCAAGACTAGACTTGCATCAGTTCTGCTTTTATTTCCAAATTTTGTTACAATTTGGTTATTTTAGTCAAAACATCTCAGTATAGATGATATACAACTAAACTTGGTCAAACTGAATTCAGTTTCAATAGTCCACTTTCAAATATTAAAATTCAGCTCGATAGTGAGGCCTAGAGGACACAAACAAAAGAAATGATTTAACGACAGAAACGATTTATTGACATCTTACTTCTACAGTTGCGCTGGCTTGATTTCATTATGAGGAGAGGTATAACACGAGGACTAGCAATGAAACCATGAGCCATGCTTTCGTGGCTAATTCACTGTACCCACTGAAGATAATCATCCAATTACTAACGACATATCATTGGGAACTAAATATTACAAGTGAAATAAATGGCGAATGTAACAAGGCAATGGATTTCTGATATCAATGCAATTGATTATAGCAATTTTTGAGGAGCAAGACAATTTAAAATAGAACATTTTAAGATGAAAAATTTACTTATAATGGCATCTGTGATTTCACCATCATCAGGCTAAGGCTCCTTCGGTTATTCCCTGTGATTTTGTCCTACAATGCCTCCGAAATATGGTGTTGTTTTGCTGTTTTAGTGCTAATAGCACTTGGCAATTCAGTTAAAAGAAACATCCTTGCAACTCAGTGCTATAATAAGGTAAGGTCATCAGTGTGCTCAAGTTTTCAAAGCTATTTTGATTTATATAATTCATGTGTTCATGCATAGCTAGAAGAATGTCAACATCATGTCAACGGATGTAAGTGTATGGGTTGAAATAACTTTGAATTTCTGATTGGAGATTACAATCATGCATTTGTAGCCAAAACACCATCTGGGATGAGTACTGCCTTGCTAAGTTCTAGAACCATAAATCTTGAGGAGTTTTCCACCAAATTAAACAACTGAAATCCAAATTATGGTTTGCAACGTTTCCAAACATGCAAATGTCCGCAAGAAGGGAATTAATTCCACTTTAAGCACAAACAGATTTCCTTTATCTACGTTTCGTAAAAAGCAAGACATATTCCTCTTTTCGGGATCCTCCATTTTCTCTGGGGGCCGTAAACGTTTTTTATATTCAACACCGGCCCAGAAACCAGCTTTAAAACCGAAACATTGTCCTCCACAATGTTCATTTTCTCTGTTGTCAAACTCTCTAAACATACAACATCCTTACCCTGCAACGGCATCTCCTTCACGATTTCACACTCATCCTGGCTGGCTAACATCTGACGAACAAACTACTAACATTTTACGTGAAGTACAACAGATTTATCATATGATTTACCTTTACCCTTCTCGGAAAATAAATCAAAAAAGGTGTCACTGTAGTGTTTTACGAGTCCACGAAAGGCACGAAACAACACACTCGATTCAAGCATCTACAACGTTTGACTCAAAGTAATCAAAAAAGTTCCCTGATCCTTTCTGCAGACCCTGTTGACAATATCAACTTCCGACAGCGCTTTCTCGAGAGGGTTTATGGCTTGAATTTTCGTTCTTAAGTGGTTTTGAAAACAGCCTCTCTGCAAAAAGCCCCCATTATGTAAACAAACGTACCTCAATCCGCTGATTCCATATTTGGGGAAAGAAAATTCCGTGGTTCTGATTGGTCGGCTAAAAAACCTCAGCACTGTTCCGAACATATAAGGAGAATTTAGACGCTTCGAGGTGATATGCTTCTGCTCAAATAAATAATTGAAAATTGCTCAAGAACAGATTCTAAAAAAGATTGGTCAGTGGTTATCTGAGGGTTCTGGCTGGATAATCGATAAAATTAATGATCATTATTTGAATATTGTTAAATATAAGCCAATGAAGGGAAAATCATACATCCAACTTCCAAAAGAATTAAGACATCATATGAAAGGCCTTATAAACTTACAAAGTAAAGATAATGAATGTTTCAGATGGTGTCATATCAGACATTTAAGGTCATTCCACTGAAATAGAGTCTGCACTGAGATTTTTGTGAAACTTTGCCTATTGATTGTTTATATTATAGAAACTTAAATTTTGAAATAAAAATGAGGGGTCCCCATGTTCGTCTAGGAGCAACAGCACCTTGTTTATACCCAATAAATCCTTATAATAGTACCATGATTGTAGTCACGATTGCTTGCCAAATTCACGTTTCCGACGATTGTTTTTTTGTTCTACACTGAGAATTGGTCCATATTTGTTTTACACAGAGAAATTTAATACTCAATTCAAAACAACCGAAAAAAATGATGGGTCACCATACTCGTTTGCGAGAAAATGACGATTTACCTTTATGGCGAGGACCAGCCGTAAAGAAAAAGCCGCCGTTTTTTAATCCGCGCGCGCTAATCACGCGTTAAATTATGCGCAGTAGGGATGCGCAACGCAATACTGGGGAATGACCTTAAATCCACAAGATGTTCATCCAGATAGAATAAAGAAATTTGACAGAGAATTTATTAAACATTTAGATTATTCTAATGTTGAATTTCCAGTTAAAGTCAATTATTATAATAAAATTGAAAAACAAAATAATATCAACATTAATGTCTTTGGATATGAAAATAAACAAAAATTTCCAATTTATATTTCCAAAGAAAAGTTTAATGATCATTTGAATTTACTGTTAATAAGTAATGAAGAAAAACAACATGTGTTAATCAAAGACTTCAACAGATTTATGTTTGATCCAACTAAACATCAACATAAACAACATTTTTGCATGTATTGTCTTCAACATTTTTCATGAGAAGATATTCTTAATGAACACAAAGAAAATTGTATGGTAATTAATGGTGAACAAGCCATTAAAATGCCTCAAAAAGGTGAAAAAATAATGCTTAAAAATCATCATAGGCAATTAAAGGTGCCGTTTGTTTTATATGCTGATTTCGAAGCTATCACAGAAAAAGTGGATTCATGCAAACCAAATGATAATGAATCCTATACTGAAGCATATCAAAAACACACAGATTGTAGTTACAGCTAAAAAGTGGTATGTTGCTATGACGATAAATATACAAAACCAGTTCAATCTCATGGAGGTGAAAATGCAGTTCATAAATGCTTGGAGAAAATGCTCGATGAAGTTAGATATTGCAGAAACATAAATACAAATTCAATAAACCTCTGAAGATGACAGATGAAGATGAAAAGAATTTTAAACAAGCAAAAGAATGTAATATTTGCAACAAAAAATATAATAACACAGATAAAAGAGTTCGTGATCATTGTCATGTTACTGGAAACTGACAGAGGTTCTGCTCATGAGAGTTGTAATCTTAATTCTAAATTTACTGATAAAATACCAGTTATATTTCATAATTTACGAGGTTATGATAGTCATTTCATTATGCGACAAATAGGTGAAATAGCTAAAAATCATAAATATATGAATAAAAATGGAGAGGAAAAAGAAATATTGATAAATGCAATTCCAAATAATATGGAAAAATATATGGCTTTTATGCTAGGTAATAATCTTGTATTTATTGATAGTTTCCAATTCATGAGCTCCAGTCTTGATAAACTAGTGAGTAATTTACCAAAAGAATCTCTTAAATATACATCTGAGATTTTTAAGGAAAAGCACTTGATCTTATGTCAAAGAAAGGTGTTTATCCTTATGATCATATGGATTCATTTGAAACGTTTAATGAAACAGAATTACCTTCAAAAGAACAATTTTATATGATTGACTATTACACGTCGTCGAGCAAAGTTACGTTTTATCGGTTTCTGTAATTCATCAGCTAATTTGTCTTGCCAGTTTACTTCACTCGATGGCTTTTTCCGTTTTTTGATACCCCAAGACCTAGTTTTTTTTTTTTTTATCAATCAAGAATCGTGCCGTTGATCCCCATTTTGGCATTTCACCACATGGAATTTCATGATGAATTTTCATGATTTCAAATATCATGATGGGCTACTATTTCATCCACTTTGTTATATGGTTGTACATGCCATTTTGTAATTTGACCCTTATATTTTATCATATTCCAGTTGTTTATCCAATAGATTATATGGTCCCATATATTTGTACTTTCCTGGTGTCCATCCAGCCTTTGGTTTTGGTATTTTACCAATAGCTTTGTGGATATCAATTGCACCACCAACTGGCATGGACTCCATGTTGGTTTACTTGCGTAACCTTGGTCAATGGCCCATTTACCTAAAGTCTTTCTTCCTCCTTTTTCTCTATACTCTTTGTACTGTCTCTTATATTCAGCAACCATTTCTTTTCCTTTTTTCTCGGACACATTAGGTCCTTGGAATAAAGTGGGATCAGTCAAAACTTTCTTTGCACCTTTCCAATCAACTTACACTGATGTACATATCTGCATCAAGATCCATTCTGTCAGTTTTATACTTATAATTTGGTCTCACTTTGGTTGATAATTGATCCAATGCTTCAGATCCAACTTTTTGAATGACAGGAGTTGCTTTCTTTATTCCCCAATCAATTGCTTTGTTCTGCAATTTTGGATTTCTCATGAATTCAGAGGCATAATATCTTCCAGCTTCTGTACCTTTCTTGGCTAAATAAGGAATTCCTTTGCTGATAAATAATTCAGCAGCTGTATCTCCAACAGAACTCAATATACCTGATCCGCTTTGAGAGGATTTCAGCCTTGGCTTGTATTCATAATCGCCATTTTTTATGCCTTCATTTATATGTTTATTCCAAACGTCTCTGTAATAATCTTTGATATATTGTTTTGCAGCATTTTTTTCCTTTTTCATGTCTTTCTCATAAGAACTTTTCACCAATGATTCTAAATAACCTGGAAAATGTTTGTCCAATTCTTTTCTGGTCTTTACAGTTTTATAACCTTTTGGGTAATCTGGGTAATATTTATCCCATTCCTTTTTCGTAAATCCTTTTCCTCTCGTTCTTTTTTCAGCTTGTTCGGTCAGTTTTGCAAGTTCGTAACCCAAGTCCATTGGTTGAAATATATTGCCCCGTCATGTTGCGAGGGCGAATTTAGTTTAAATTGCCACCTCTGTAATAATCAATATTGTCCTTCACACCTTTGAAAGCTTGACCAGCTAACACTCTACCAAGAGCTGCAAAACTTGGAGCCTTGGAGCCTTGGACCCTTATATCTTGTTCGAGCTCCTCCAATTTGATTGTTTTTCACAAACTTGGTTTTAGTTATTCCACATTCTACACATTTACATTTTAACATTAGTCTTCCATTTTTAACTGACATATTTTTCACTACCTGGAACACATTCTGTGACCTTTTTCTGTTTTACGCAATAAGACTTCATATATAATATATATTACATAACATTTTTGAAATATCTCTCAATGAATTTTTCATTCTTCATTGTATCGTGTATGTCAAACACTTTTAACAAATCCAAATATGATTTCCCTTTATTCATCTCGTTCAGAAAGTACAAACAAACGTAACCGCAAGTTGCTGTTAGAAGATTTTGAATTTGATTATTTTGATGCAATAAAGTTAGGTTTTTTCTTTTGGCATGATTTGCAAGTTCTTGAAAGGGCGGCATTCCAAAAATATCAAAATAATTTATTTTATCATCCTTGACATATGTTTTAGCCCAATGAGATCCACTCATCTATGAAGGTTCAAGATTGTAAATAAATAATGCTTGCATATGATTATGAGGTACTGATTGATCTCTCGATAAAACAATCATATAATCATTGATCGGTATTCTGAGATACTTGCACCACTCTACTAAATAATGGTTGCTCATTGGAATATTTTTGTGAAATTTGGGTTTTATAATATTGCTCCTATCAAAGGAATTGAATTGAATGGGCTGTTTTTTCCTAATAGTAGTCCTTTTCCTTATCAAGATCTTTTTTTGTTGTTGTTCCATAACCCATTGTTTTATCCCAAGTAGCGATAAAAGGAGGTGGTTGTCCTATTTGTGGAGCTGAACCACCTTTTGATTATGGTAATGAGGGTGCTCCAATTTGTGGAGCCCCACTACCTTTTTTTAAAAGTTTGCTAACTAAATCAACAGCTTTTGGGACACCAATTGAAGCAAGTAAGCTAGCCAAAAATCCACCTGATTGAACTCTTGTTGGTCTTATTGTAAGACTTCCACCTGTTTGTAGAGCATTCAAAATATCTTGTTTCTGTTTTGCAGTTAAAAGATGTTTATAAGCTATCAACTGATTGATTTTGTTTTGTGGAATCAAAAGACCACGTGTTTGACCTCTTCCCGTTATCTTTTTTACAAGTTGAGAAGCTCCTTCTGAAGCCAAACCTGATAATGCAGATAATCCAAGTGTTTTTGCTATTGTGGGTGCAAAAGTACCACCAAGACTAAGGATGCTTGTCAACAGACTACCTCCAACTTGATTTCTTATATTGGTCTTAGCCAGTTTGATGTCAATTCCTTTATTCAGCTGTTTATTCCTTTGCAATCTTTTGGCAACATTTTGTGGAACGTATAAAATGTCATTACCTGACAGAGCATCTTTTGAAAGCCTGAAAACAACTGTTTCTCGTTTATGAAAAGCACTAGCAAGATTCTTTTTCCGATTTGGCGTTAATTTCACCCTTATTTCATAAAGTTTTGTCATATGTTATATATGTTATATAAAATTGAAATGACAACTTTTTATACAATAACTAACTCATTACCCACTTTGTTAATCACAACCGTCTCTTCGTAAAAGACAATTGCGTGAACGTTAAATGCAGCTGCTGGAGCAGCTTTTATTTTGTATCTAAATATCAATTGTTTGGGATTTCTTGTAACTTTTTCTGTTTGATTTGTTAAATCAAAATATATCATACCATAAAGACTATTAAAATTTGCAAGATTCAGTTGTGTACCAGTAATATAATCATTTCTTCTTACGGCATAAGACATCAAATCGTTAAAAATTCTCACCTTACCTTCTGTATCATACTCAGTTTCTGGATAAAATATTCCGTTACCGTGTTCAAGTCTACATGTTGTCAGAAAACTATTAGCATCAGCGGCATTCAATTTATATGTATCAAATAAGTAAGGATTTTCTGCTACGACATTTGTTTTATTTCTTTGGAGATATACAAATATGTGTTTAACATTATCCACACTTGCTGATATTTGATAAACACCACTTGCTTTTGAGGGAGCAGACATTTGATACATCGCTCTCAGATAGGACCATTTAGTTTCTTTCAAAAATGAGCTAACAAAATTATCATATAGACTATCCTTCGGAATTAATTTTGGCACCCATAAGAGAAATCTATTAAGGACGACTCTTCCATCATCGGCAGCATCTGCTTGTTGAATGAGCTCATCATCATTCTCAAGTGTTCAATTAAATTGTAGCTGCATTGGTATAAGCATCTTATCTTCTAACACTTCGAAGAATGAACATCTACTGACAGGAATAATAACTTTGACAACTGCATTTCCCACTGTTAACGTTCGTCTTGCTTCAAATCCTGCATTCTGATTAGCATTAGCAATCTGATGGGTAGTATCCAAATACCAAAGACTGTTTTTTCCAACTGATCTGCTGAAATCATGAGAATATTCCAACAGATTCTTGACAAAAGTAACCTTGTGGAGATTATCTGTATCAGACGATTTTACCAGCACATTTGATCATCAGATGATTTATGAAAGAATGTGAACCATTAATGACCCTAATTCTATCACCTCCACCATAAGCTGTTCCATCAGCGAGCTTTTGTACTTGAAACTGAATTTCAAAATAGGCATTATACCAATCGCAAAACGCTGATCTGTCATTGATTGTAAATTTGTAACCATTTTTATTTTGGTGTTGACCACTAACCCGTGCTCTGATTGCGTCATCTAACTGGTATCTTACCAACTCATCTCGTTGTAACATTTCACTTGATCTAAAAGCCATTATAATGATAGTTTAGATAAAAATTAGTGTTTTATTTTTATAATATTTGTCCAAGTATTGGAATTGAGTTGAATGGACTGTTTTTTTCCCAATAGTAGTCCCTTTCCTTTTCTTTTTCTTACACCTTCTCCTGATATTAAACGATTCAATATCACATCAGCACTTTCTCCTTCGTTGGAAGTGCTGCTTTTTTAGCAGGTGTTTTTTTGTCTCATATTTCCCAATCTCTTCATTATCAGATCACCTGATTTTTCTGCTGCTTTTTTTTTTACCCAAACGCTCACCAGCGTGTTCTACTCCAGATTTTATTGCTTTTTTTTGCGATTGGTTTGGGAACATTTTGGAATACAGATGATGCTATACTTCTTATCGGTTTGAATATATTGTCAACAATCAAACCGTTTCCTTTGTGCTTATACACAAATTTACCCCTTTTAGGATGGTAAAACCTTTTGAATTCATATGGTTTCATATAAATGGATTACATAATTCTTTTCAACAGTAAGCTAAAAGCTGTATCTGCGCCATTAAGATTTATCTGTCTTCTTTTACCATCGGTTATATATATTCTTATTCCCGAAATGGTGTTCTTATTCTCAAGATTAAATGTAACTCTTCGTGGTGCTATAGTGAAACTATATGACGGTTTCAAGATGGATGTGTAAAAAACTGTATATTATATTTGTATCTACTCCATCAACAAGGCCGCTATTAACCAAATCATCGTGAATGTTTAGTATTTCTGTATCTTGACTTAAATTAGGCATTCGTGACCCATAATTTTCAGCATCTTTGATAATCACTTTGTCAAAGCCAATAAGCTCGTGAAAATTTGATCCAGTCAAGTCAAGTTGGTAACCTGTTTTCAATTTTATTAATACTCTGAAAGTGAAGTATTGAAATTTTAAAATTATTGGATGTTTATCAAGATCATCATCATATCATCATCATCATCTTTTTTCAGACTGGTTTTATCTTTCAAACGTGTTGAGATTAGCATAATTATAAACTCCAGCTGGAAATGTAAGTTCTTTCCAAGTTGAATCATTATCTGAGCTGCATTTTATTTTCTGATTATTATAACCAGGATTGACGTTGAACCAGGTAAATGACATGTTTATTATTCTGTTTAATGCAATCATGTACTCATGATTACTATCCAAAATAATTGGTCTATCAAAATTGGTCACAAAATTGGCTGGTGTATTGTTTGCACTACTTTTATTCAAATAACTTGATAATACAATTTCTCGTTCCATATACAGTTATATTATGTGAAGTTTATATGAAATAATTCATATATTATATTGCAAAATAGCTTTTGTGCAATTTATTGTATTGTGATTTATTGATTGCTGATATGCGTAACAATGTGTCTAGAAAAGCAACTCCCGTGTTTCTCATCTTTATTGATGTATTACCAGCCATAATCTCTCCTATTATGATTTCTAATTTTTTGAGAAACTGTTTTGGATCGTTGAAAACCATAACGTTATTCTTTTGTGGCGTCATTTCAGGTTGATTCAATCGCATTTCTACATCATCATAATTTGTTGCACCAATATCATCTAGCGTCTTGTTAGCCATGTCTTTATCAGCTCTCTCACAATCAGGTACTTCATCATCGTCATATTGTGGAGGCATTTCTTGTGGTTCTTGAGGCAAATATTGAGGATCAACATAAATCTCTTTTTTACCCTCCAAAACATCCTTCAACGATTCTTCGTAAGGTGGTGGTTTTGGTACTATTTGTTTCTCTTGCCCAGGAGGTACATAATCCCCAAAGTCTATTAATCCCTCGACATCCATATCTTCATACGGATCAACTTCAGGCGCATAATCAATACCACCATTTGCTGCTTCCTTCTTCTTTGTCCTTCTTCTCATTGGTGGTATATTCAAATTACTAGCCACAACATCATCCAATTTAGTTGTAATCGGTTTGAACATCTTTTTGAAAGATTCATGACTTGTCTGTTTATCAATATCACTTTGCGTTATTGTATTATGAACATAATTGATTTTATTACCCAATTCAGATTTCTTTTTTGCAAGTTCTTTCCACTTTAGTAAACTCATTATAATATTGAATTAGATAAAACATCATGTACAACATCATGCGCTACACCGTGTAGTACTAAAATCATGTACTAGTATAATATGAAAATACCAAATTATGATATCAAAGAGGATGTTGGTAATCATAAACAATTATACCAATTTATGCCTGACCGTTGTTTCAGAATGTTAATATGCGGGCCTAGTGGATCAGGAAAAACAATAGTTTGCTTCATATGATAATGAATTTACTGTATTTCGATAAATGTTATCTACATGCGAAAAATCTCGAACAATCAAAATATGAATACCTGATGAAGACTTTCAAACCAATTAGTAAAGAAGCTGGTTATGATATATTGGAAGTTATTAATGATGAAATACAACCAGTTTCAGAAATGAATGGTGGTCATCGAAAACTAGTCATATTTGATGACTTTGTTTGTGAAAAGAACCAAGCACCATTAATCAATTATTTTATAAGAGGAAGACGTAAAAATTGTAGTGCGATATATCTAAGTCAGAGCTATTATAAAACTCCAATGGATATTAGACTAAACTGCTCTCACTTTTGTATTTATGAATTCCCAAGTGCTAACGAAAAATCACTTTTATGTCGTGAAAACAATGTTGATAAAAAACTGTATGAAAAAGCTACTAATGATCCATACAGCTTCCTGTATATTGACAAACCACGAAAATTTACCGCTAAAAATTTCAATTAGCGATTGTAATTTCTAATCTAAAACAATTGGGGTATAATGTCTTATTCAAACGGAATATTAGGCTGGTCAGGTGAAGTTGCCTCATCTGAAACAGTAATAGTGAAGGGTGAGAATGGAGAGCCTGAAATAGGTTTTAAACTAACTTCTGATGGCAATTATGACTTGCAAAATAAGAAAGTATTCAATCTGGACATTCCTGATGATCATAAAGTTGATGATGATATTACAACACAAGAATCAGAGATCTCAAGAGTGCTGTTAACAAAGAATATTTGAACGACAAATTTCTGAAAAAAGGATAAAATTGGTAATTATTTTAATTTCAAACAACAGGTTATCAAAAATACAGAACCATATTATGATGGGTTATACGATGATAATACCTTAGTCAGCAAGGCCTATGTTGATGCAGAAAACAGTAAGATATTGCTAATGCTGATAAAACCAGCAAGGCTTATGTTGATACAAAAAACGGTAAGCAAAACATTGCTATTGCTGATAAAACCAACAAGGCTTATGTTGACAACGCTGATACGGCTCTTCTAAAAAATATTATTGGAACAAAAGAAGCTCTATGAAAAGTATCCGTAAAATTGGATCAAGGTTTGGACAAAAAATTAAGCATTCATGGTGGAAATTCCATGACTGTTGATTTGGATATGGGTAACAACAAAATAATAAACATTGCACCTGGCAGTAGCACCAACAATTATCAACAGTTAACAACCGAAGCAAATGAAAATGAAGCGCTTTTACTTGACGGTTCAAATAAAATGGCTGCTGATTTAGACATGAGTAACAACAAAATCATCAACTTATCCACTGACTCCCACAACGTGCTGTCAGCCACCAATATCAGGTACGTAAACGAGGTCAACGGGACTATGATTACAACGCTGACTGATTAAAATAGTTTTACCAAAAAATAAATGAGCCACATATCAGCGGCTCAACTGGTAAAAAAAAAAATGTTTTCCAATACCTTATGAATGGTGTAAATCAATCAACAAGTGAAAATAACATTATTGTTGATGGGATCGCAGACTTTTCTGATTCACCTCATGATATCAGTAAAAAGCTTACAATTTCAGAATGGGAAAAGGAGCACAAAACTGGTATGCATCTCGACTGGGTTTCAACATGTATCTACTTCCTGAGGGTGAATTCACTTTGGTGATTGAAGTCTTCCCACCAGCTATGGATCAGGTGACAGTGTCAGTTGTTTCTACTTCCTTGAATATCGGTCAACAAGCAACCAGGCTGTTTTCAAAATACAGTAGATCCATCATTCACCTACATAAGTACGACGTTACTCCGCCTGAATACACCTATGTTGACCTGAAATGCCAAGGTATTGCAAACAGTCCGTCTCAGGGGCGTGACCATTTGGTTATTTATAGAATCGAGGGAAAACAGAACGATGTGAGCTCAGATGTCTTTGATGAGCTGAATTATTTAGAAAATGGACAATTGACATTCAAAACTGCTGTTGATTTTATGAAATCCACCAACTTCAATGAACACATGAACATGAATAATTATCAGATAAAAAATATTCAAGATGGTGTTGAAAATAATGACGCTGTAAATATGAAACAGTTGAATGAAAGTGAAGATAGTCTCGTAAAATTTTTTAGAAGAGAAATACAAACCAAAATCGGACTTCTGAATGATAAAATTACTGAAGTGATAACAAAAGTAGACGCTCTTGAAAGACAAATTGCAAGAGTATTGAATTCACAAACATATTATTATAAACAAATATTTGAGTTTTATGCTAGCACACTAGATGCTGATGAATTTGGACGAAGTGGGAATAATATTACTTCGTTTAACGATTCGGTATTGAATGGAGCTTGACATATGGTTTTAAAAATTTGAATGGCGATATCGGTTCTGGTATTGATTTCAATGGAAATTGGACATTTTTTGCTGTTGTAAAATTATTAAAGTTGAATCCGAGGTCAATAGTAGGAGATTTCCACGTCACATTCGGTGTTCATCCTACTTCCCACCAAGAAAACGACAAATTTATTACATCATCATTACACGAAAGAAATGGATCAGTATACGTAAATGCAACTTATGGTAAAGGGCCACTTACGTCTAGTTCACCTGATTCTTTCCAATTACAAACTGTTTCTTACAGCGATTTGAATCTAAAACAAACTATGATTTGAATTGTGAAAAACGGTAATAGTCTCAAAATGAATATAGGAGGTCATGATCATGAAGATATGACCTTAACATTACCTGGCACAATTAGAGGGAATAGAGCTGGATTATGTGTATCTAATAATGCTTATTTATCAAGAGCAGGATTAACAACCAATGTTTACGATTTACCAGGTAGTACAGAATGGAAGAATATGTTCATTAATGAAAAAAATTAGGTACTTACTTCACGGGTTAAATAATATCTAAACCATATATATGAAAGCATCCAAAACTATTTTCATATTCAATCATATCGATAACAATTTAACCGAAGCTGAGATATCAGAGTTGAAAGCTTTGTACAAATACTATCATAAAAAATACTGGCTATTCAAGATGACATACAAGTATTTCAAAAAAATAGGTCCGCAATGCGAACTTGTGTGGGATTTCGGTCAAATAAAAGTTGATACTTTATGGATAAATCAGAGAAATTGTAGCTTTACTGTAAATATTTATACTTTTTGTCGTGTTGTAGTGATGAACAATGAGTAAAGATACCGTAAATTCCTGATTATAAGACCCCGGGCTGCAGATGAAAAAACGGTTACGGGAGAAACATGTTTAGACTTTAGTTTCCAGGAAATTCGCTCCTTTAACGATTAGTAACACGGAACTCTTTACCGTGGTAAATGACCCTTTTACCAGTGAGTATGACCAATATTTCCGGAGGTAAATTTCCCGTAGTTAATACCCATGGATACATCAAAAAGATCACATGCAGCGCCCTTGACATTTAATGTGGTCATTTGCTTTGGTGTTTTGATGTCTAAGGTATTATGAGCAAATTACGTTTCTCTGTTTGTCATTAATATATAACCGAAAAGGAAAAATGTTTTTCCTCCATGTGCCATATTTGTTACCTTGGCAAAATCCCGTGTAACCGTTTACTAAATCCCAGCAAAAAACAAACAAACAAACAAAAAACAAAAGTCAAGGTGGGGGGGGGGGGGTATTGAAAGAGTCATTGAAGTAAACACATTTTGCAGGTTAGGCTTGTTTTTCGCAGCAGGGGCGAAAACAAATGACATCATCGAAAAGCAAGTGCACACGAGACGGTTTAGTTTTTGGTTGTGATGCTGGACCGTGCAATGAACAATAACGTGGCCTGTTTCGTCGGGATGCCAGTTGACCCGCTACATAACTGGGACAATTAATGTTCCCGAACACAACTTTTCAATCGCGTTGGCTTGGGGATGTTTACTGTGGGAACGGCTTTATTTAATTAGCTACATTTGTCCTGGGATTTGTTGATTAGTTCCAATGGAGACAAATAGATTAGTTAGCCTTAGCTCTTACGCAGATGCTCCCCCTCCCCCCGTTTCATGAAAAATTCAGTCTGTATCCAGTCGAAATTGTTCGGAAAAGTACTCTAAAGCCATAAGAGTAATGTACCAAGGAACACGTAGGGGCCAAACCACCCCCCAAATGTTTCGTCAGTTCTTGGGTATTTCACATTATTTCGCATTACTTAAAAAGTATTGACTCTTTCTACACCAAACTTGGCAGATGAGCAGAAGATTTATTGCCAATTATATTTACGTGAAAAATGTCAGTAAATGTCAAAGTTGTGACGTCACAGTGATGACGTCATGTTTTTTGCCACTTTTGAAGTTTTTAATATGCATATTTTTTACAATGTGTTCGAAAGAGCACATCAAAGGGAGTTGAAACCTGAAAAAATTTTGTCCATATCACAAAAATTAAATGAAATATGGCATTTTTAAACATGAAAAATAACTCTGCAAAATATGGGGTCCCCCCCTTGAGAAAAATCCCCAAATTGGAGCCGTAATTTTGTTCCAGCAAATGCAGCTATGTTGCACATGTGATGTGCCAGATGACTAAAGCAAAAATAAAGAAGAAAATCGGAATAAAAAATTATCCCTCTAGTGTTATTGCGTTAAAATTATTTTTGTTACGTCATAACCTGTGACGTCACCCGTTTTTCTACTGTTAATACCATCCTAACAAATCCGAAAATCAAATTTCTAAAACCATACGATTTTTGACAACATCAAGCTTTCTATTTTTCTAGATTGTTAGCCTTCCCAGAATAAAACTGAAAAAAATAAACCAGAGAGACTGACTTAAGAAGGACAGCATGGTTAAGCAAATTCCGGGGGGGGAAACAAAAAATATTTAACTTATCATATCTTAAAAAATAATCACCATAGCAAAAAACGGTTTCCGGCATTTTACTCCTTAAGTCAAGGCCTTTTCAATGACATAATCTTTTTATTAGATTTTACAAAAAATTATAGCACGTTTTGGTGACGTCATCAATTATGACGTCATAATCTGACATATTGTCGTAACTTCCAAATTAAAATAAACTGGAGAACAAAGAAAGCTCATCTGTCAAACTTGGTTCAGAAATATATAAACCAAGCAAATATAGCCTTCATGAAACATTAGGGGGGTGGTTTGGCCCCTACGTGGAACGGCAATAGAAATGTTGGCCACTTTTATTCCTCAGCGGAAATATTAGAATCGGTCGCTGGTTGCACGGAGTTTGCTCACGATAAATCAGGTCTGATTGCAAATGTCAGCTAATATGCATGCTTCCAGCTGAGAAAACTGTATGTAAATTATACTTTTAGAAATTAGCTTTTGTGCTTAAACATGACCTGTAAATGTGAAAATGTTTAGCGTGAAGTTTGAAGGCAAATGAAAATAGTTAGTCGTTTTAAACTTGTGAGTCTACGGAAACTGCACCGTCACGCAACGTATCAAGAACTCATGGTTTATGAGTCGAGAGGACCTCAACTTGCTAACCATAAATGGCCGTCGATAAAACCCGGAACATAGAACATTCCGGAACATCTCGGAACATCGAATAATTATCATAATTACGCGAAAACTATGTAAAATAAAATTTTAAAAAATTAAATCAAACAAAAATAAGCTGGTATCAGCTCGGAAAATAGAAACAAAACAAAAACATAAAAAAAAAAGGAAAAAAAGAAAGAAAAATGAAAGTGACTGCAATGAGTGAAGGCTAGCAACTAAGAAGACTAATCCATTCCTTCCAGCCGTTCACCGTCAGTTTAATCACGTGACTGTCTTTTATTCCCAGATTTCGTTCTTCACAGAAAACTAAGGTGGTGGCGTTCGAACTCATTAATCGACGGCCCTAAAATTATGGGTACACGAGTGTGATTCCTTTATTCAATTCATTACGTCAATACAAAGATATGCGTATACACGATTTCTTATGAAGAAACAGTTTCTCCATGAGATAGAAATAGAAACTCTTCGGCATCGAGTTTCTTGTCTAAACTAGTTCGGACTGCTCGACCTCTGATGACAGTGCAAACAAATACAAACATAAAATTTAAAAACATTTGGCGACGCGCCCGCTGTCTTGCGGGGTCGCTGGTCAAAACTGTATTGTCTCTAGAAATATTTGTTACAAGTGTTGGCGATCTGAAATTGAATTCTTAGTGTCGCCAACAGTTCAGATGCATCTCCTGGAAAATGTTTGTCCAGTACAAGTAAATACTTAAGAGCTTCTGCCTGAGAGACCGGGGCAGACTTGGAAATGAAGGTCGGCCGATTTTGCTTAAAATTGGTACACAAAGTCGCTATGTGGACTCATGTAATATGCCAAAGTTTCAGGTTCAACGACCATTTTTTAGCCGAGTTCTGGATATCACCCCCTCGGGGGTCCCCAGAGGCTGATTTTCAGTGTAATTTTGGCCACTTTTCAATCTCTCTTTTAGCAACGTACAATTAATTTCAGACAAAACCAAAACCACATTTGTAATGCCCTATTCTTAGGCGTCTATGGGTGAAAAACATTAGCTCACAGGAATTTTTCGTTAGCCTGTGGCTGTTATCACACCTTGGTCCTATTTGAAACATATGGGAAGCAACCGGAAATGGTCTGTTTTTCAGACCACATATTTTCCATGCCCATGTTTTATATCGTGAACTCTTAGTATTCCTGCAAAGTTCAGCCCTTAGTTTAGTAAAATCAAGAAAAAAATACTAAGGTTGAGGCTTTTTTACTACGAAACACTTTAAGAGAAATTACCTACTACGCACTTCCTGTCAAAGTCTCAATGCCTTATTAAGAGAGATTTTGAGACACCAGCCGCACAATTAACAAACAATCAATGATCCCAAAATAAATTATTTAAAGGAAATATATATTTCCAGACCATAAACTAGAAATTAATTAAGTTTTTTTCTTCTTCTCCCTGCCACAAGATCACAAATACCTTGTGTTACCGAGCTGATAAAAAGTGCCGTTTTTTGTCCACTGACTTGTATATTTTGTTCGTTTCGGCTAACTCTTAAGCCTTCATCAGTTGAAAAACGCTCGATGTTACGCGCTATTTGAAAACTTTTTTTAAAACGAAACGTTGCTTGTGCTGTATGCGTGTGATTCGAGAGAATTTTAAGTGCCTGCTAGACACTTGTAGACTTTTGGGATGACCATGTGGTCATTCCTAGCGTTCGGGTCTTTTACAGACATCCAAACTTCTGGGAAAAGCCGCTGATGGTAATGTGCCTCATGTCCGACGACTTCAACGTTTTCAAAATCCATGTGATGATGACAGCCGAAACGTCTGGCCAAAATATACATGTCAGTGACAAAAAACGGCACTTTTTATCAACTATGTCATTTCCTGACTACATTTACTCAATTTTTAAACACCTTGTGTGACTAGTGGTACTGAAATTTTCGACTTAATTGCGATACACCCAGAGGTGCTTTCCTTCAAGCTTCGGTCTTTGTTCCTCTTTGGTATCGATTCTAAATACGAATACCATCGTAACGATAGAGACTGTAAGTAAGTAAGCCTCGTAATACAATAGAAGGCCAAATTACTTCCTATTTTCGCCTGGAGATTACATTGTTTGAGCATGACATGCCAAGCGTCTCCGTTGTGATTTAATATTGGGCATGTGAAACTACTTAATTCATCTCCAAGCCCTTTCGACTTTTCAAGTGAAACAACAATATGGCGTCGAAAATGTTAGCGATTGAATTGTGGGTGGGTAGACAATTTAAGTTAGAGGTATTTTGTTCAAATGTCTATGCAGATGATGATGGAACAACGATCCTTGAACCAGTGGAACGAATTGAATACATTAAAGCGTGCAAAAACAAATATTTGAAAGTGCAAAATAAATTATGTCTGATGAACATGAATGCAGTCACTCTACCCCAGGATACTTATGGGATGCAATGGGTATTACAATGCCGAACTCCTGAAATATGCCATCTGAAACGTGTGCGGTAATCTTCTTCGGTTTCTTCAATTTCTTTTTCCTCCTTGACGGAAAAGGTGTTGATATGGCCCACTTTGGTCACGCAAACAGGTGAATTTTCGGCAGTGACGTGGGCAAATCACAAGCTTCTTTAATTCATACTTTAACTTCCATTCATGGAAATTGTCAACTCTGTAGGAGGCGGCTAGTTTATTACCACCAGTGCCCACTTTAATTTGACTGGCAGGTGGGTAACATCTCGATCTAACGTCGCTAATGGGAGAGTCACAGCAGGCTCTGATGGCTTGTTACCTCATGCCCCGCATATGTCATTTTCTTTCCAAAAGGGGCACCGTATACTCACGTTTCTAGTTTTCCGGGAGACTAAATTTTAATAGCCAGACTTTCGCTCCTCTTCCTTTGAAGCACACTCAAATGAAACAAATTTACCTACAGACTGAATAGATTTAATAAGTTTAATTAATTGATCGCAGATAGTTTCTTTTCTTGTAAATAAACAATCCAGCCGGCAAGATGTCCACGTGCTGGCCATTTATCCAGTTTGCGGTTGCATTTCATCAATTTACGACAGACTGAAGTAAACATGTAAAGAAGTAACGCATTCGGATTCTATAGAAAACTGGCAACTGTCTAGCGCATAGCACAGTCGCGGCCTAATGGTTAGCGGGCTAAACTCCAGATCAAGCGCTCCTGGTTACTAGGACGTTGCCATGTCGTCTTGTCGGGGAAAGGCAATTTTCGTTTACAATGCCTCTCTCCACCCAAATATGCAGTGTATAAATGGGAGCCGGTGATTATCATCCTGTCTAGGGAGGAAGAGCAATAACCAATTTAAGCTTCAGCATGTACGAGGCACTGGACCTTGTGACGACTTACCATACCACCTACAGCAAGCATACTGGTCGTCATGGGGATTATCGCTTTTTATATTATGGAAATCGGAGTTAAGGGCCAGCAATTCTACAGCTAGGGGTGCCATAACAGTAGTCTTCGAAGGAAAATCCACTCCTCCCCTGTCCTATCTTTGGATATACGCGGTACACCGCTTTAGTCTGATTGCCACCATGGATCTGTGCTGACTGAGGAAGCAACAAAAGGAAAATCCCGATAGAGAAAGGGAAAGTGTGCCAATGAGTAATTTTCTGGTAATTTGGTCAGACATTCAGCGACTTGGCGGGGAATACGGACCGTCTTGGACGTCCTCAATTATAATACCTAGGCCGTTTGCACTGGGGGACTGGGTGTGAATAAATATTCTGTAACATATCCATTCGTTCTTCAGGTTCTCATGACCTCTCATGCAAGTTCTATACCTAATCATTCCCTGCAGTATCAAGGAGACGAATCTAGACGAGAAAAAAACTGAATTCCAAGTCAATCATAGCTAGCAAACTACAGATAAGTTGGCGTATCGTGACGTCGACACATACGACATGAATCAACCTGAATTTTCAGTACTCGCAACAACGCATTCACGACCAATTTATCGCTGGGGCTAAGGTTTTTAACGTCGCTCCACTTTTAAGGGATTATAAGAAAGGGGCATGCCTCTAAAACTGAAGCCAGGTAAGCGTTTATAGTAACTGAATTTATCCAGACACTTTGCATATAGACTAGAACTAGTGAGACAGCATTTTGTGTTAGACAATTAGCTATAATTATATTCATAATTTCCTTAAGGTTCAAAGCCGTTATAAAGTAGTGTTACGAGAGACGTTGTGATTGCATTTAGAGTCACTGATAGTTGCTTTCCTTCAGAAAAGAATTCCCAGACAGGTGGGTTGTGATACGAAATGGGCACCACAAAGCTTGGCGGCTTATTTCCTGATTAAAGTAGTGCTTCGTTACTTGGTGCACAGACTTGTTTCGTTGAACGGGTTGAATGTTAAAGATAAACTAAATATTGCAGTTTGGACCAAAAAAGATGGAATGGTGCATTGTAATTAAACGGCAAGAGATAGATTGTTAGGTATATATATATATTTTTTCACAGTGACTCCATTACCTGCAATTTTCAAGACTTCTTCCACAAAATTTATAACCGTTGCCGGACCAAAATCTGATCGGTCCTAAAACAATAACATGAAAATTTCTGATTAACGGTAAGTCTTTTTGGTTGCAATTAACTTCAGAGTCTCTAATTCATGACTTAAAAGAAAAAAGGTATTAATCGAAATTAATGGCTGATTTTTACAGACACGCTTTGTTGAAACTGTAACTGGAAGTGGCCTGATTAGTCATTTTCTTGTAAGTTTTTTCTTCTTAAAAATGCTTCAACCTTAGTATTTTTTTCTTGATATTACTAAACTTAGGGCTGAACTTTGCAGGAATACTAAGAGTTCACGATATAAAACATGGGCATGGAAAATATGTGGTCTGAAAAACAGACCATTTCCGGTTGTTTTCCATATGTTTCAAATAGGACCAAGATGTGATAACAGCCACAGGCTAACGAAAAATTCCTGTAAGCTAATGTTTTTCACCCATAGACGCCTAAGAATAGGGCATTACAAATGTGGTTTTGGTTTTGTCTGAAATTAATTGTACGTTGCTAAAAGAGAGATTGAAAAGTGGCCAAAATTACACTGAAAATCAGCCTCTGGGGACCCCTGAGGGGCTGATATCCAGAACTCGGCTAAAAAATGGTCGTTGAACCTGAAACTTTGGCATATTACATAAGTCCACATAACAACTTTGTGTACCAATTTTAAGCAAAATCAGCCGACCTTCATTTTCAAGTCTGCCCCAGTCTCTCAGGCAGAAGCTCTTAAATAATTAAAAATACTTTTACTGCAGGCTATAATCTACTCATCGCTAGTTCGACTTCACGTGCAAATCGTTATCTGACATTCGATGAAACTTACTTTTCTATCGAGCCATTCGAACACCACCAAAGTAAACCAGACATGCGAAAACCGCGCGTGAACGCGCTGCTCTATAAATCTTTGATTACCACTAGTTTATTAATAACAACTTGCTTGTTACTCGGGCTTCCGGAAAGGCCGAGTCTGCACTTAGTGGGTCATAGTGCCAGGCGTTCCTAACGGAGCGGCGCGAAAACTGGGGATGATAAATAGCATCATGAAGATGGAATAAGGACAAAACTATGAATACTGACTTAACAAGCAACTGTATGATGCTTAGACAAACACCTCAGATGTTGAAGAAATGAGGGATCAAAAAAGGAGACGCAATGAATTACCTGGCATTCGTCGTCAGAATCGTCCATGTTTGTGTTGAAAAACAGAGTGCTGAAAAGCGACGTGACGCAATTGGCGGGAAAGAGGAGAGGAGCCTGCACTCATTGTAGTCAGTTGAATGCATACCCAACGCTCCCTATCCCTCTGCTACCGACTCCCCTATCCCCAAATATATCTTTTCATATTTCAAGCTGATACCAATTTATTTTTGTTTATGTTAGTTTTAAAAATTTAATTTTACATATTTTTCCCATAATTATGATAATTATTCGATGTTCCAGAATGTTCCGGAATGTTCCGGAATGTTCCATGTTTCTGGTTTTATCGACGGCCACTATAAATATACAGGAAAATACTGGGCTTTGTCATTATTATATCCGTCCGTAAAACTTCGGTTGTTGATATAAATATGCTGATTTTAGCAATAGACTGGAGTTGAAAGTAATGAAATCAGTCAAGTGTAAATTTTATTCCGACGGTTGCAGACTGCGCGTCGCGACAGCGTCGCGACATGCACAATGTTTGCTAGAATTCATTTTCCGCAGAAATTGTCGGGATTTTCAGCTGATCAAAGGAATTTCAAAGTGACATAATTTAAATATGTAATCGCAGAAAGTTCTGTCCGAGAACTGGAACTTTGTATGATTGTTGTATGATTGATTGATTGTTCCTTATTCATCCAATAATTTCGCGCATATACAGAAAGCAAATGTTTACCCACCTGATAATAAATGGCGCGTCAAAAATAAATACGGCAGCGAGTGTCTGAAAAACACTAAGACCTGAGGCCTAAGACTCCCTCTGAATCTCAAAATTCGCCAAAAAACAACACCCGGTAAGAGTAATCACACATCTAATGGTTGCCGCTCAAAAACACTCAACCTTTTGCAAGTGGACCCAGTCTGCCTGCCAAGTAGAAACCACGTGACAAACGCTTTGCTCTCGTGGACAAACAAATAAATAATATCCCTGGCGTTGACAAAGTGTGGGAAATTCCACACAAAAATGGACCTGACATGTAAAATCGGATCTGTTGGATTGATAGCAACAGGGACAATAGCGGGAGCTGCAACATTGAACCCCATTGCAGGGGCGTAGCCAGGGGAGGGTTCCAGGGGTTCTGGAACCCCACTTTTGGGTTATGAAAATGAATATTATTCAAGAGGAAAAAGTATCGGAACCCCCCTTTCGAAATTCCGCGAGACGAGATTTTCGTTTTTGAAGAAGAGCAAAAGGAAATCAATTTAAAAAAGCATCACATGCTACATCGCAGGTTACAATATTATAAAGGTGCATAAATTGGCTATCACTTGTCATACGTTTTGTTAACAATGATGGGTATATTCACGAGGAATTTTTAAGATTCAGCAATTTGCAGAGGGTAACCGGGGAGGCGATCGCTAGCGCGATACTGGATACCCTACCACGGTGGAACTTGGGCACAGTGGACAAGGGTATGATGGAGCGTCAAATATGTCATCCTCTAGGCACGGTACACAAGCACTGATACGGGAAAAAAGTCCAAAGGCTGTGTACACACACTGCAGGGCTCATTGTCTAAACCTCACAATCGTTCACTCCTGTGATCAACCCCGTATCAGAAACATGATTGGAACATTCAATGAAGTTTGCAATTTTTTCAGGTATTCACCGAAGCGTAACAAGTTTTTGCTTGCCGTAAATGAGAAAGAAACCCCCGAGGCCAGCAAAACAACGTTGCTCAGCTTGTGTCGAACACGGTGGGTTGAAAAGCATGAGGCACATGAAGTTTTCTTTGCGCTTTTGCCATCTATACTAAGAGCACTAGAAGCTATGTCAAATAAGCGGCTGTTTGCAAATCAATTCGGGGAAACTGCCTGGAACTGGGACACTGACAGCAAAAGCAAGCCGAGGCAAACAGCCTGTTACATGTAGTATGATCCAATTTTGAATTTATCATCACCCAGATTACGACGATAAAATGCCTTTCGATACTGAAGCCACTCGGCATCAAGCTGCAAAAGCGAGACATCGATGTCTATGAAGCGTACAACCACATCAAGATTTCAAGGGTGAGCTACAGGATATCAGAGGAGATATCGAGAAAGATTGCTCGGATTGGTACAGCATGGCTACCACCACAGCGAGGAAAGCAAACATCGAGACATCTATGCCACGCGTTGTTGGTCGGCAACACCACCGAAGCAATGTCAAAGCAGGAACACCGAAGGATTACTACAAAAGAGCGCTCACAATTCCTCTGTTGGATCATCTTATTTCTGAGATAGACACATACTTTGACCCCAACAATGATGCTGTGATGTCTTCCCTCGTGTGCCTACTTCCAGCCTTGCTAGTTTCTCGAGAAGGAAACCCTGTACAAGCCGCTTTGCAGTACTATGCAGATGACCTACCATCACCCCAGGTTTTTGATGTGGAACTTTTCCGTTGGCGACACAAGTGGCTAAACGCGGATCAAGACCTACCCAGCAGTGCAGTTCAGGCATTAGAAGAATGCAGCCATGAATTCTTTCCAAACGTAATAAGTTGTTGCGCATGTTATGTACGTTGCCAATTACCTCTGCAGAATGTGAGCGATCGTTCAGCACATTGCCACGATTGAAAACTTATGTGAGGGCGACCATGACCAGTGAGCGAGAGTCTGGCCTTGCGCTAATGAACATCTATTATGGTAGGCAAATTGACATTGGTGCAACAATCGACATTTTTGCACCGAAGCATCCACGGCTCCTATATTATCCATTTTTAATTCTATCACGGTCCACCTCTTCAGGAAGTGAAATTTACAATCCTCTCTTAGAAATACTAGCTACGTTTGGCGCTGAAATTATTGGAAATTTGCGCTCGGAATCAAGGAAACGCAATTTCTGAAGACACAAGCAATATACATTAGGAACCCCTCTATGCAAAAAGGCTGGCTACGCCCCTGCATTGTTCTTGGGACAATATCAGATGCTGGTCTTATTTTGAGCGCATTCACAGAAGCTAAAAATTACAAAATAAAGATTGAGATATGTAAATTCGCTTACACTTCATATGAAAAAATATTGACCAACATAAGGTCATTTCTGAGAGTATTAGAATTCGATGACGGACGATTTCTAGACTACATCAAAGTTGTCGATGAAATTATAATAGATATGTGTCCATTATACGACAAATTTGAGGATAAATACAATAAATTATTTACAACTTAATAAGATTAATTATTTTATTCCAATAATATTCATTCATTAGCAAAGTTTTTTCGGACCTATTTTATCAATCGGTAAATCCAAATTAAAATAAAATTAATGTTAATCATTCGTTTACGATCACCATTAATTTGTGACAGTATCCTGTCCATTTTTTGGAAAATATCATGTATTCTATTAAGATTTTGTACTGATATTTGCCATCCATTTTTACTAGAAATATCATTTATTACATTTTCTAAATGTTATTTTCTTTGGTAAACTGATTTCTTTACAAACCTATGTTTATTTTCATAAAAATCAACGTATTCATTGGCTATACCATACTGTTAACTGTGCTACAATTACGGCATATATTGGCGCCTTTGTTATTTATCATGTCTTGTTTTGAATAACAAGTAAGGTATATTGTTGATGGTTGTTGTAACTGTTGATCACAGAATGGACAATCTATGTAGTCCATTTTGATCATTTCATTCTGTATTTCTGTATTGCAGTTCATTACTATTACGAAGTTACAATAAATTCAATCAGAATCTGTTGATTGTGAAGAATCAGGTGACCATTCTTCACCCGAAGATTGAGAATCCCAGGTTGAACTCTGACTTCATTGGCTTGATTGACTTAGACTTTGGCTTGATCGACGCGATTGACTCGATTAGCGTAATTGACTTGACTAGCTCGATTGGCTTGATTGGCTTATACTTTGGTTTGATTGACTTGTTTCCCATGATTGACTTGAACTATAAAAAACTCTTGAAAATGCATTTTTTGAGTTGAGACCCCACGAGGGTATTTTTTGGTTTGCGGGGGCTGTTGAAGGGTATTTTTTTATACGATGTCCTAAAAACGGCATTCATATAACTACTCGGGCAAGATGAATCAAATCCTACACTGTGATTGGCTACCCGAGCGGGCAAGATGGAGCTATCTTGCCCGCTCGAGACTACCCGCTATGTCCCGCAAGAGAAATATAATAAATCCTTTATTAACCAATCTTGTTCGGTCAAGATGGCTTGATATTGGCCTCGTTCTTTTTTTGTGAGTTTATCGACCTCGACTCCGTCTCGGTCCACGCAAAAAAAGAACTTGGCCAATATCCAGCCATCTTGACCTCACACTCGCTCAATAATCCATATATCTAGCCTAACTGAAAGATTTAGTCCAACTGACGAGAATTATTGAATAATAATTGCATTTTAATTCACGCACTACAGTCAACAGATGCCCAATCATCACGATTTTCATTGTTATTCGTTCACGTGTTTTCACTATCGACCTGGTACTGGTTGCAGATTCCGGTACCCTTTCCCAAGGCCTGTCCGCGTGGTCAGTGTAGGGTTTGCAAGGTACATTGCGCTGTATCATACATAATATACTTAAGCGCGCAATGTAAGTTGGGAAGTTGATTATTAAAGCAGCATGGCGAACATCTAGATTTGATTCGTGTGTTGTGTCCGTTTATTGCAATAATCCAGTTCCATCGGTTGAGGAAAGTGACATCTGGCGACGAGGACTGGAGTTGCAACTGCCTCGCTGGACCATGGCGTCAATTAAAATAGACGATTTAACGAGTGTAAAACCCTTCGACCCGCATAGTGAACCTTCAGGCGTGGGAAGGCGATGGCAGCGTCGGTTCAAAAGTTTCTCGGTGTATGCCGACAGCAAGGGCTTGCTCATCCAAGCGGATAAAGCCGATAATAAAACCCAGAGGAGAGCTTTACTTCTTCATTCAGCCGGCGAAGGTGGATATTTTCTAAACGTTGGCTGACACAGGCGAGGCGAAAGATTACGAAAAAGCGGTGAAGGCTTTGAACGGTTATTTCATGCCATTCCAAAGGTAAATTCGACATACCAAAGTCACCTTCCCCGCAGCATGGAACAACAGGACGGCGAAACTGTGGCTCAGTTAGGTACACGATTGAGGCAAGTGATCAAGGACTGTGACTACGGCGAACAAGCCGAAAACCAGATTCGTGACCAAGTCGTGCAGCGATTTAAATCACATGAATTAAGGAAGAAGCTGGTGGGAAAAGGTGACAAATTAACCTTAGAGCTGTCTCTTTCGACGGTAGCAAATCACGAGCGAGTTCAATCACAGCTGGAGAGTGTGGAAAGCGGAATTCGAAAGGATGTGAATTCGGTCCACGACAAGCAGGAAGACAAAGGGAAGGAGCCTGTAAAGCGAGCATGCTACAGATGTGGAAAAGTAGGGCATTTTGGACGAGACTCTGAATGCCCTTCGAAAGGATAAACTTGCCATAAGGGCGGAGGTGCTGACCATTTTAGTTCGCAGTTTAGAACGAAAACAGCTAAACCTCCCAAACCTACCCGAAAAGAGAAGACAAAGGGAAAGAAAAAGAAGTCAGTCAAGTATGTGTGGGAAGTGAAATAGATGAAGATGAGTATGCATTTACTGTGAATTCTGCTGCATCACCTGAGAAAATAGATGTGACAGTGGGCGGAGTTGTAGTTGCGATGTGGATTGATTCGGGTGCGAGCACCAATGTGATTGACAAAAATCTGTGGTCAAAGTTAAAGCAAGACAAGATTTAGTGTGTATCGAGAAAAAGCGATAAGAAGCTTTATGTGTATGGCAGTAAACAGCTGCTGAACGGTCTAGGAACATTCTCAGTACTGGCAAGAGTACAGGGGAAAGAAGCCGAAGCTGAATTTGTCGTTACTAATGATGAAGGGTCACACTGCTTGGAAGAGAAACTGCCATACAGCTAGAAGTTTTGAAATTAGGAACCCGGATCTGCAGTTTGACATCAAATAAGACGATCATGTCTGATTACAAAGAAATCTTTGAAGGTGTTGGAAAGTTAAGTTCCATGTGAATCCGGATGTGCCCCGGTGGCGCAACCAGTCAGGCGCACCCTTCGAGACGGTTAAGGAAAAGATTGAAGAACTAGTAGCCATGGACATAACTGACCAAGTAGAGGGCCCGACCCAGCGGGTTAGTCCAGTTGTAGTAGTCCCAAAGCAGAATGGCGAAATACGCCTTTGTGGACATGCGAAGGGCTAATGAAGCCATTATCAGAGAACGTTATCCCATACCCACAGTGGACGAAGTGCTCCAAAGCCTCAACCAAAGCACGTTGCTCAGTTAACTGGATTTAAAATTGGATTATCACCAATTGGAACTCCATCCAGATTCCAGAAGTATCACAACGTTCACTACACACTATGGTCTATACCAGTAAAAAGGTAAAGTCTGCATGCGAGCCAAGTGGCCCATCAGGCCGGAGCTTATCCCGGTTTCTGTAGCATGAAGCGACTAGGAGTATTTCTACTCCCCCCTGGATGGGATGCTAGTCCATCGCAGGGTTACCCCAAGCATTAAGTTCGCCGGTACCCATTTATACACCTGGGTGGAGAATGGCACTGTGAGAGTAAAGTGTCTGGCCCAAGAACACAACACAATGTCCCCGGCCAGGGCCCGAACCCGGACCGCTCGATCCGGAGACGAGCGCACTAACCATGAGGCCACCGCGCCTATACCAGTACAAGCGCCTTATGTTTGGGATAAGCTCAACTCCAGCAGTGTCCCAGCAAGTCATTCAGCAATCATTACAAGGCGGTGAAGATTTTGCCAACATCTCAGATGATATCATTATTCATGGGAAGGACACTGAAGAACAGGATAGATGATTGCAGCGAGTATTGGAGAGGTTGAAAGAGAAGAATTTCACGCTGAATGCAGAGAAGTGCAGGTTCCACATGACCCAGATGGTGTTCATGGGACTGTTGTTAAGCGACAATGGTATTGGCCCTGCCGAAAAAAAGGTAAAGGCGATCGTTGATGCAAGATAGCCGCAGAGTGCATCAGAAGTCAGAAGATTTCTGGGACTGGCAAACTACAGTGCTCGTTTTATCCCGGACTTCCCTACGGTCGCGGAGCCATTGCGCAGATTAACCAAAAAGGGTGTTTATTTCGAGTTTGGAGAAGAGTAGAAGAACGCATGCAAATAGCTTAAGAGGAGGCTATCAAGTGCAGAAACTCTTGGTTACTTTGATAAAGATGCCATAGCAGACGCAAGCTCGGTAGGCTTCGGCGCAATCCTCATCCAAGAGCAGCAAGGCAGGAAAAGTTAGAGAGGAGAGACAGACCAAACGACCCTCACGGCGGGGCGTTTATTGCTGCTAAAAAAGACCTAGTACTAGTGAGAGAAAGTAACCTGGAAACAGAGTGTGAACTGCTCTGGTGCAATATTCATATTACTGGATGTAAGACACTCCATATAGGAGCATACTACAGACCGCATGTAGGCGATGAAAACAGCCTCCAAGAACTGGATAAATCACTTTCTCTAATAACTCCTGCCCATGATATCCTGCTTGGAGGGAACTTCAACTTCCCAGGCTGGGACTGGAAAAACAAAACCTTGAAAACCTGCCCCTTCCCTACACTACATCACCAATTTGGGGATCTACTCGACGATAAAGGGCTTATCCAAATGGTCGAAGAACCTACCAGGAGCCAAAATATACTAGACCTAGTAATCACTAATAATCCATCTAGAGTTCGCCAAGTCAAGGTATTGCCTGGCATATAAGACCACGACTGCCCAATGATAGATCTAGACATACGTCCCATTCGCTACAAACAGAAACGGCGAAAAATACCACTCTATAAGAGGGCACGATGGGATAGCTTTGAGGCAGACCTCCAAACCACAACTGAGGTGATAGATCGTAACAAAGATACACTGTCGGTAAATGAACTATGGCTTACGTTTAAAAAAGCCATTCATGACGGCACCCTAAAACACATTCCACACAAGACATGTAAACACAAGAAAAACTTGCCGTGGATCACGCCTAGCATTAAAAGGCTAATCAGGCAGAGAGACAGAACAAATATCAAGCGAAAAAGAGCAAGAGAAAGGAATGCAGTTGGAGCTTCTCGTCTAATTGACCAGAAGATGAGAGAGCTAAAGTGAAAAATCCAGAGGGAATCTAGGAAACAGTATTGGGAGCCTGTCGAGTCTATCATCTCACCCATGGAAGAAGACACAAATGATTTCTCTGGAATGAAACGATTCTGGTCCTTCATCAAACACAGCAGAAGGGACAGTATGGGTGTTGGGTCATTGAAGAAAGATGGCACAAAAATATCTCATCCCAGAGATAAAGCTAATATCCTAAACATGCAGTTCCAGTCAGTGTTCACACGTGACAATCAAGACGCACAAGACATACCAATGATGTCATCGCCGTTTGCCACCATAGACGACATCCAAATAACTAGGGCAGGAATCAAGCGGATGTTAGACCAGCTTAAAATCCATAAGGCACCCGGACCGGATGGTATAACACCTCGAGTGATGAAGGAGCTCTCAGAACCTGTAGCCTCCATTCTTACTATCATATTTAAGAAGTCGTATGAAAGCGGAGAAATCCCAGACGACTGGAAATGTGCCAACATCACACCTATCTATAAGAAGGGCTCTAAATATGATGCAAGTAACTACAGGCCTATCTCCCTCACGTGTATATCAAGCAAATTGATGGAGCATATCATAGCAAGCTCAATCATGCGGCACGCCGATAACCACAACATCCTGTACCCCCTACAACATGGCTTCAGGGATAGAAGATCGTGTGAAACACAGCTTTTTTGCATGCTGGATCCCAGACGGATATCCTGGTGATGGAGTAAGGCATTTGACAAAGTCAGCCATCCTCGTCTTGTTACCAAGCTGAAGTATTATGGAATTGGTGGTAGGACAAACAGATGGGTCCAATTCTTCCTAAGTGGCAGAACACAGAGAGTTGTCCTTGAAGGAGAATTTTCAGACGACGCCGAAGTACTTTCTGGTGTACCACAAGGTTCTGTCTTGGGTCCATGCTTATTCCTTTTTTATATAAATGACCTACCTGAATCCCTTGCCTCTAACATTAGACTATTTGCTGATGACACCATTGTGTACCTGACCATCCACTCAGACAGTGACACCCAAGTACTCCAAAGAGACCTAGACAAATTAGCCGAATGGGAAACCCTATGGAAAATGGAGTTCCATCCAGACAAGTGTGAAGTACTTAGAGTAGGGCGCAAGCGTGCTATGGTACAAAATGACTATATTCTTCATGGTAAGACATTAGCAACGGCTGACTCAGCCAAATACCTCGGAGTTACTATAGCATCAGACCTGAGATGGAACAAACACATCGGCACCATCTCAAGTAAAGCTAACAGAACTCTTGGATTCCTGAAAAGGAATCTAAAGATTAACTCTATTGCACTCAAGTCCACTGCCTATAAAACATTGATCCGACCTACCCTCGAGTATGCCTGCATCGTTTGGGATCCTTACACACAGGGAAACATCTATAAGCTCGAGATGGTGCAGCGTCGGGCAGCGAGATTTGTTCTTGGCAGATACAACAACACATCCAGCGTAGGGGACATGGTATATGAGCTCGGCTGGACTTCCCTCCAAACTAGGAGACAGACACTTAGACTCTGCATGATGTATAAAATTCATAAAGGCTTGATAGCCATGGACGAACAAGAGTTCATGACTCCACTTCAAAGGAGATCACGGCACGTAAATTCAGATGCGTACAAAATTCCCCGCTCAAAGACGGACTACCACATGTACTTGTTTTTCCCGAGAACGATACGAGAGTGGAACAGCCTGGCCAATGAAACAGTAAATGCACCAAACTTGACGGCCTTCAAGAAAAGCCTGCCGCCTGACCAAGGCCAAACCAAACGATGTTGACTTTGACTTTATTATTATTATTATTATTATTATTATTATCATTATTGCTATTATTATTATTATTATTTAGTTTTTATTATAGCATTTTAGCCTTATTTTAATTTGTAGTTATTTATTTATACGCTCACTACAATCTTCAGAATTGAAGGAGGTGAGTCGCCCAGGAAGAAGAAGAAGAGTCATTAGCTACGCAAGCAAGATGTCTAAGCGCTGTGGAAAAGCGTTACTCGCAAACAGAAAAAGAAGCCTTGGCTGTTGTATGGGCATGTGAGTAATTCGATGTGTACCTGAACGACGTTGAATTTGAACTGTACACTGATCACAAGCCGTTGGAAACAATCTATTCAAGCAGATTGAAGCGGTGTGCACGAATCGAAAGATGGATCTTGCGATTACAGCCATACAAGTTCCAAGTCCAGTACCCACCTGGAGAGCAGACTGTTGCTGATCCGTTGTCACGCTTGCTGCATGAGAATCTTCATCAGCGCACAAGGTTTCAGATGAATTTGTCAGGTTTGTCTCAGTAACTGCCACTCCTCAAGCGATGACAACACGTGAAATTGCAGAAGCCTCATCAGAGGACAGACAGTTTGTGGAATTGCGTCAGCGCATTAAAGACAGAAATTGGAAAGGTAATCAGCACAAGCAGTACATACCAGTATTTGGCGAACTGTGTGTTATTGGCAAGTTAATTCTTCGAGGTACCAGGATTGTCATACCGAGCAAGTTGAGACCTCGAGTACTGAGCCTTGCCCATGAAGGACGCCCAGGAATTGTCAGTATGAAGCAGACATTGCGATCAAAGGTATGGTGGCCTGGAATCGACAAGGTAGCCGAGAAGTTTTGCAAAATCTGTCATGGCTGTCAGCTTGTAAGCAGTCCAGCAAACCCAGTACCAATCAAGTCAACCCCATTACCAAGTAGCCCATGGCAAGACTTGCCCATCGTCCTGTTAGGCCCATTACCATCAGGAGAATCTGTCTTAGTCATCCCTGATTACTTCAGCAGATATTATGAAGTGGAAATCATGCGTTCGAAAACGTCAGAGAAAGTCATAGAGTGTTCGGAGAAAATCTTCACCACACATGGATTACCTCAATCACTTCGAAGCGACAATGGTCCACAGTTCAGATCAGTAGTGTTTGAGCGGTATTTGGAGGATAACGGTATAGACCACAGGAAGACCACACCATTGAGGCCACAAGCAAACAACGAGGTGGAAAGACTAAACAAGTCTCGCCTCAAGAGGATGAAAATAGCTCAAGCTGAGGGAAAAGAATGGAAGAAGAAAGTTCGCAAGTATTTGGTAGCATGCATATGGGTCAACACTTTATACTACCACAGGTGTGACTCCAACAGAACTCTCGTTTGGCAGAAAGATGCGTACTAAACTACCTGAACTGAGAGAGGAGAGCATAGAGAGTGAGATGCGAGACAGAGATGGCGAAATGAAAGCCAAAGCCAAACGGTATGCAGACAAGAAGAGGAGTGCCCAGGAGTCAGACCAAGCTCCAGGTGACAAATTGTTAGTAAAACAAGAGCGCAAAAACAAGTTGTCAACGCCATTTGCTCCTGAGCCTTATGATGTTGTAACCAAAACTGGAAACAGTGTTGTCGTTGAATCACCAGAAGGCGCTCAACTTATACGAAACACAACCCATGTAAAAAACAATATGAGGAGACATTACAGAATCCTGAGGAAACAACTTCATTGCTTGATGTTACTGGTCCTGTAAAACCGGAAGCAGAACGAGAAAAACTGAACAGCCCGGTTATGACGAGACCAGCATGGGTCAGGAAGCTGCCGGAAAGATTTAAAGACCTTGTCATGACCTGAGTGTCATTGTTAACGACTCTATTTTAACTTGAGTGCAATTGTTAGAAACTTTGTTATGACGTAATGTCATTGTTGACTGTTACGGTTCAAAAGAGGAGAATTAATTTTTGTGGCCAGCCGTTTTGTGAGTTTAAGTCGTACTAGGTTTTTAGTTGACTTTCCACTGTGTTGACATTTCCCTAAGATCATAATGGTTATAATGGAAAAGGAAGGGATGTAGTGTTTGTAAGGTACATTTCAATGTATCATACATAATATACTTAAGTGCGCAACTTAAGTTGGGAAGTTGATTATTAAAGCAGCATGGCGGACTTCTAGATTTGATTCGTGTGTTGTGTCTGTTTATTGCAATAATCCAGTTCCATCGGTCGTGAAACGTGACAGTCAGAGTTCGCGTTACAAAAGATAAGTTCCATTTATTTAACATTTTGTTTTTTCGTTTTTACGCTTGTTTTTATGTGGCCGATGATTTTCTGCATACGTTTTTTGCCTCATATTACCGTTCAAACCTTTTGGTTTTTTCAGCTGCCCGATAATATTTTCGTTCTCTTTACTACTATTTGAATCGTTCTCATCCTGATGGGCCCCTTTAAACGTGTTAGGATGACACATTATGTCTAACTATGAGTTACTATTTCTATCGACTTTCGAACGTGTCAGACACCGTTGAAAAGGAAACTGCGGAAGTTAAAAGACGGAATAACTCAGCGTGGAAATAACTGTCTGTGACTTAGTCAGCACACGCGAAATGACTCGAGAAATGACAAGAAAAGACTATATCAACCTTCAGTAAAATCAAGAGGAATCGTTTTCTCTCAGTAAAATCTTTACCTGATCTTGTGTCTTTGACTCATAGCAAGTACAATTGGGCTATCCATCGATCGATCGATTTTGACCGATCAGTCAACCAACTACAACCAACCAATCAATCAATCGTCCACTTTCATTTAGCTGTCTGGTGCAAGTCTTCGCATTTCAACATTGACAAGGCTTGAAAAGACCGAGTGGGGCTTATTTGCTATTCGACTTCCCTATCATCAGTACAAGGAATTCATTGAGCTTGTTTATGTGTTTAATTTGTTTGTTTAATATTCTTAATCACTTATAAAGTGCGTAGATCTTAGTCGTTTATCCGTTCCTTTATCGCTCTTCATAAGTTTTTTTTCCTTTCAATTTCTTGGGGCAAGAATTTATTCGTTAGCGGGGACACATTTTAATTTACATCCTTCGCTACACTTTATTTCAAACAATCCGTTTGTTGGCCCAGTGAACGTCTCACGACAGAAACCGCGGTCTTGAAGTCGGTAGTCGTTCAAAGTTGGTGTCTCTTTTTCTTGGTAAACTTCTGGACGACGTTTTTCCTCCTCAGTCTGAACAATTTCTTTCTCTTCTGGGATTATAGCGCGGTCGTACAAGTCGTCCTCATAACTCTGCTCTCTAGTGCGGCCATTAACTTTGCCACCCCGAGAAAAAGTTACAAGCAGGTAAACCATGAACACTTTAAATGGAGATACCTAAACCAAAACGAAAAACTGTTAAAGCCTACAAATGTAGCCGTCTCAATACAGTAGCAAGCACTTCTCATCGACAAGTAATCATTTATTAGACACTTAGGGAGTAAGACTGTAGACCTTAAGTGGCCGGTGTCTTTCGGAAAATCACTAGTATTTGCGTCGCTTGGTGGGAAAATACAGAATAGCACGAATCACCTTTAAGTTTCCCACTCTTCATCAAAGTTTTCTTCGAGGACTCGAGGGCGGTTAGTGGGTGAGAGAAAGTCAAAGCGGTAGAAGAAAAATCAGCGGAGAAAGCTGGAAAGGAAGCCAGGAGTGTCTGGGGACGGAGTCTTACCCAGCCGGTTCAGCCCTGTGAATGCTGGCTTCCTGATTGGGCAGAAAAAAATCCCTTGTATTTTCCTGCCCAATCAGCGGGCAACAGGTCTATGTATACAGCCTGTTTCGTGTTTTGATACGAAGCCCACGTAAGGCTTAGACTTGCCACAAGTCGACCTTTTCTTAATCCTTGACTTACTTATCTCCCTCGAGCGAAGTTCGAGCAGGGAGTTTCGAGCGACGAAGTCGCGAGGGCGTGCGTGAGCGACGTAAGTCGTGAGAGATCGACTTGTTTCACTTGCAGGAATGTGAATCAGAGCGTAAATTTTTGGCGCGAAAAACATCATTGACTTTTCTCACTTTTCACGTGCTCCGCGCGTGATCGTCGCGAAGGCAGAAAATGATTTCCATCAAAACCTGCCCTAACTCAAATGAATTTATTTGTGTTAAATTTATTTGTGTACAGTGCAGTATGTAGTCAGCAATATTGGCAAACGGCAAAAGCTGTTCCATTGAGTAACGCCTCCTGAAAAGTCAAATCCGTGTTTAAACCGATCGGGAATTATTTGTTTTAGTCTAAATTGGTCGTCTAGATTAGAGATTAACCAGCGATCGACCAGAGACTGCCTGACAAATGCTATAAACTTATGTAGATCTAGCTTGTACCGACAAGAATCCGAATTAACTAAAAGAACACGGAATTAGTCGGGGAGAACTTGATTTCTGTAAAGCTCTCTTGATTAAATTACGTTGAGAATCGCAGTCGCAACGAACGGCAGAGAATAAAATCGCTGTTCCCAAAAGTCCTTCATCGATCGACGACTGCTTTCAACACGGTAAAGTTGGTAAAACGGCCGATGCAAATTTGCTGCGATGCTCTTTCTTTGTAGAGAAGTTACTTGGTCAGTCACTAAATCGACTAAAAGTGTAACAATTACACGAACTGCAGGATCGGCTCTGTTCTTCTTTGAAAGGTCCAAACTTAATTCTCTGAAACGATCCAGATCACGGAGGAACTCAGATCGCGCTTGTAAGTAAACAAACACGTATAGGTCGGATGAATAGCCTTCCACTGCTTTTCCCTGTCCTTCTTTCAAAGACTTGAAATTACGTTGAATAAACCAAATTCAATTGCTACCATGAAATTCATATCCTTAAGTATATCCGAGAACAAAAGCTAAATGAAAAAGATTTTTATAGTACTTGAACTCAGTAGAGATTTGCTCTGCGAGTTGTGTCGTTGATCGCGCGCGAAGTCATGACGTTTAGTCAGGATTTGTTTGTTCATTGGTTAATGTGTATTTACGTCACCGGTGGAAAAATCCACCGGTAAAATTTGGCGCGCTGCAAGTGGGAAAAGTCCTTTCCAACGGCGAAACCAACAACGGAAATATTATTGGAAAGGACTTTTGGAAAGTCTAGTAAAGGTTGGGCGAATGTAGAACGTCACCTATCATGTTTGCAAGATATCCAGAATATTTGCATTCATCACCTGTGTCCCAATGCTATAGTATGCTTTAGAAATGGGGGAGGGAGTTAATGCAAATCACCGATGTGTGATAATAATAAAAATAAGACAATAAATGTTGAAAGGGAAATCCAGATGTTGTCCCTCAATTAATACTTCTCTGACGTAAACAGAATAAAGGGATATTAAACATATACAAGAGGTGATGTTAGACCTTTAATGGACTCACATCTTTTCTTTCCGTAACCAAACATTATACATGTTTTAGGACGCAGAGAGCCAGGCAAGTTTGCCTATCGCACAGCCAGCCATGCGTGTAGTGAGTGAAGCAGCGCATTACCGATATCAGGGGTCTCGGCGTTGAGATATAAATGAAAACTTTTCTTTTCGGGTAACTTATGCTAAACAAGCAAGATAAATATGATGAACAAACCGGCTTTTGTGTAGGTTTCGTATTAGAAAACAAATGCAAAGCATGATATGGCACTAAGCACAAAGGATTTTTTTCTGTGCAGTCAGAAACCAGCATTCACAGGGTTGTTTGGAACCGGTGTGGGAAGACGGACTCCGTCTCCAGGGGGGCTTCGACTTTCCCTTACTCACACTAACTGCCCCTGAGTCTCCGGGTATGCATCAAAGTGGCTGTCAATGCGATTTTGCCTCCGACCACTGAAACACAAGCTCGAGACTGCCCTAAGCTTAAGAATCTTCCTCTTTTCTTTTATCGAAGGATGAGGCTTACCGTAAAACATACACAGGTAGACTCATGTTTAAATAAGATAACAAAACCTATAGTTTTTCATTAATTCTTCTCCAAAACAGGATCCTTTCCCCGTATCTGGCGGTCACTAAACAATTTGAAATTAATTTTTTCCCTACATTTCAAGTCAATGTTTTAACTCTAGAATGATCCAGAAACAAGAAAAATAACTCGTAAAATTTTGCTTTTAAAGGTCTACAGTTACCTTAAAACTTTATGCTAAAAAGGTGTCGAATATAATGTACCTTAATGGCTGCTGGGTACATACTTGATGCAGGCTTCTATTTGGTCTGACAAATGCTCGTCGCAACTTTAAGTTAGAACAGTGCTGTGAAACGACAGTGTTAAGCAACGCTATATATAAGTAGTGTTTATATATCCTGATTGACTTCCTCTGGATCAAGATGCGCAGCCCTCGTAGGCAGGTGTTTTAATGGAAGCAAATGCTGTCAGCGGGCAAAAATAGATCGGCTCCTTAGAAGATAACCAGTCAAACAAAAGGGCAACGCTTTGTTAAACAGAATCAGGTGATCATGATTTTTTGGAGCTTGGAAAACCTATAGCTTGAGTGCTGAGTGTTCTATTTCCTTTCAGGCGCCGGAAAAAGTAAATGTCTACACGCAGCCCAGGCTAGAGAATCTCCTAATAAAAACAGGAGCTGATGACCCCGATAAAAACATAATAAAAAATAATCAAATAATAATATATAATATATAATATATAATAATAATAATAATAATAATGTTTATCATTCGTTAATTTCGACACAAGAATAATTTCGGCACAAGAATTAAAAAGATAATAAAGAATAAAAAAGATCATGGTTATATCGTATTGAGTAATTTTCGCTTCGATCTTGTGTATTAGCAACGTCATTGAAATACTGAGAGAGACTTTTGGAAAATCTTTTGAGGTTAGCCATTATAACTCATTATGTAAACGTGTTTCTAAGTTAATTTAAACAAGAGACCTATTCTCTTCCAGCGGTAATTGTTGTGCCTGTCTCCATTCTTTCTGTTGATGTTTTCATCTGTCCAGTGGCTAATTATAAGATTTTAGGTTACGAGCAGTCTTCTTTTTCCTCTAAAATTCGCGGAGAGGAACACAAAACTTTAGAAGCCAGCCCACAACAGAACCGTTGCATACAATTGCTACTAAAGAAACAATTTGGGTTCTTTTATATGTTATATTGTTAAATCTCTCAAGCTCATTAATAGTTCATCAAGTAAAAACAAAGGAAATCATGGCCTTGACAGTTTTTGGATCTCTGGCCTTATTAGCATAGATTTTTAAGATTTTATTTCTCCGTTTTCTCGTTAGTTTAAGTTTCGATTGAAAAAGCATGATATCAAGTATTCAAGACAGTGTTTGACCACATTTCCAAACGCCTTAAAGTTCGTCAAAAATTCTCCGCTACGAATCGTAGTTTTACATCTGGTCTCGCGTGATTGGAAACGCGATCAAACATTGTCTTTCGTTTTTGATGTAATACTCATGCTTTGTATTTGCTATTTGTATTTGATATTACTGAAAACTGGATCTTTGGATAATGCAATTTAAGAGTTTTCATTGGCTTAGCCATAATGCTTTATGAGCCATTAAGATTAATTCAAACCTTTGCGGGTATCCTCCAGAAAAAAATTCGTACGCGCGCTGTTTTGAAGGAAACCCCCACAAACTATATATCAATAGAAAGGTTACAAAATGTAGAATTCGATAAAATTATATTCTTTTCTGTCAACTACTTTCCTAAGGCGGCAGAAGCCGTTAGCGCCAAAACGATTGACTGAAATTCAGGCGAATTAATCGGGTATCAAATGCGATCGTTGATGCAAAATAACTGTGTGGTGTTAATCACAAAGCATCAATCTTTCAAAGCGTGTCAGCATTTTCTTTCATTTCTGTTGGTTATCTTTTAATAGATCTCTCAAGTTCCACTATCGAAAAATTCCCGTAACGTGTTGCGTTAGAGACCGCCTCGAGAAAAGTATATGAGATGAAAGAATTCGCCAACATGTTTTTGTTCCGTATCTATAAGTGCATCTTCTGGCCAAATTTCACGGAAAACCGTCGATTCTACGTACCCTATTAATTCATTTAAAGAGGAGGGGTTCTCTCGAAAAACGAGTGCAAGTTTTCGCCTTCTAAAGATTTATAAACATGTCACGCCTTCTCAGAGGGATATGTCAACTCAAAATGCCGCCAGCCAATGAAATAACAGAACCCCTAGCGTTCACAGTATGGAAAGTTGAGCTTCGGGGTAAAGCGATAGTGTTTCAGTCACGTTTTAGGCGCATACGTTTTAGGCCGATGGTCAACAATAAAGAGCAAAATGGAGAAGGGCGATGTGCAACAAAACAAAAAGAAACTGAGGGGTAATTGCCGAAGCGTGATTACAAAAAGACACTCTTGACAGACATGAAACCTCAAATTGAAAGTATTTGATATAGGATCTCTGGATTAAGCCGTTTGCCGCGAAAAGGTCGCTGAGGAGTCCATGACTTTTGGGGATTATGACACCTTGACGGTTTATTAACTTTTATTAAAAAAACCCTCTTTTTCTCAATACCTCGCGCACGTTTTAATATTTTATTTTCGTTTTTTGGGAAATGTTACCTTGAATAATGAACTTTAATTTGGTCGGAAAAAAGAAAATTTGGAAAAAGTAGCCCCGCGAAGGTTTGAAGTAATCTTAATGTACCATCCTATACAAATATGGTAAGCGTAGACGAAATTTTTTGGAGCTTTTTTATCGTTATGTTATTTTATTTTAGTTTTGTATATTTTGGGGGCGTCTTTAATGAAACAATTATTCCATTCGCGTTTGTTGGATACCTCAACCTTTTCTTCTCTGCCTGATCATATTTTCGTTCTCTTTACTACTATTTGAATCGTTTTCACCCTGATGGGGCCCTTTAAACGTGTTAGGATGACACATTATGTTTAACTATGAGTTGCTATTTCTATCGACTTTCGAACGTGTCAGACACCGTTAAAAAGGAAACTGCGGAAGTTAAAAGACGGAATAACTCAGCATGGGGATAACTGTATGTGACTTAGTCGGCGCATGCGAAATGGCTCGAGAAACGACTAGAA